>NC_086454.1:151989469-152146969 GCF_028390025.1 Pseudophryne corroboree | reverse complement strand
GATGTCACCACCTAGGGGGTCGACACCTGAGTGGATGTACTGTTGAAAATTCCGTGACAGTGTCAGCTCTGTATAAAAAAACAGTGGTTGACATGAGACAGCCGGCTACTCAGCTTGTGCCTGTCCAGACGTCTCATAGGCCGTCAGGGGCTCTAAAGCGCCCGTTGCCTCAGATGGCAGATACAGACGCCGACACGGATACTGACTCCTGTGTCGACGGTGAAGAGACAACCGTGATTTCCAGTAGGGCCACACGTTACATGATTGAGACAATGGAAAATGTTTTATACATTTCTGATAATACGAGTACCACCAAAAAGGGGTATTATGTTCGGTGAGGGAAAAACTACCTGTAGTTTTCCTGAATCTGAGAAATAAAATGAGGTGTGTGATGATGCGTGGGTTTCCCCCCGATAACAATTGATAATTTCTTAAAAAGTATTGGTGTATACCCTTTCCCGCCAGAGGTTAGGGTGCGTTGGGAAACACCCCCTAGGGGGGATAAGGCGCTCACACGCTTGTAAGAACAAGGGCTCTACCCTCTCATGAGATGGCCGCCCTTAAGGATCCTGCTGATAGAAAACAGGAGGGTATCCAAAAATGTATTCACACACATACTGGTGTTATACTGCGACCAGCAATCGCCTTAGCCTGGAGGTGCAGTGCTGGGTTGGCATGGTCGGATTCCCTGACTGGAAATATTGATATCCTAGATAAGGATAGTATATTATTGCCTATAGAGCATTTAAAAGATGCATTTCTATATATGCATGATGCACAGCGGAATATTTGCCGACTGGCATCAAGTATAAGTGCGTTGTCCAATTCTACCAGTAAAATGGTCAGGTGATGCGGATTCCAAACGGCATTTGGAAGTATTGCCTTTGAAAAGGGACATTTGGGGTCGGTCTTTTAGACCTGGTGGCCACGGCAACAACTGGGAAATCCACGTTTGTACCCCAGGTCGCCTCTCAAAATAAGACGCCGTATTATCAGACGCAGTCCTTTGTTGGCAAGCGGACAAAAGGTTCCTCTTTTCTGCTCGTGACAGAGGGAGAGGAAAAAGGCTGAAGAGATTAGCCAGTTCCCAGGAACAGAAACCCTTTCCCGCCTCTGCCAAGCCCTCAGTATGACGTTAGGGCCTTACAAGCTCAGGCACGGTGGGGGCCCGTTCTCAATGAATTTCAGTGCGCAGTGGGCTCACTCGCAAGTAGACCCCTGGATCCTTCAGGTAATATCTCAAGGGTACATATTGGAATTCGAGACGTCTCCCCCTCGCCGTTTCCAAAAGTCGGCTTTACCGACGTCTCCCTCTGACAGGGAGGCAGTTTTGGAAGCCATTCAAAAGCTGTATTCCCAGCAGGGGATAATCAAGGTACCCCTCCTGCAACAGGGAACGGGGTATTATTCCACACTATTGTGGTACCGAAGCCAGACGGCTCGGTGAGACCGATTCTAAATCTAAATCTAAAATCTAAAATCTTTGAACACTTACATACAGAGGTTCAAATTCAAGATTGAGTCACTCAGAGCAGTGATTGCGAACCTGGAAGAAGGGGACTACATGATGTCTCGGGACATCAAGGATGCTTACCTTCATGTCAAAATTTACCCTTCTCACCAAGGGTACCTCAGGTTATGGTACAGAACTGTCACTATCAGTTCAGACGCTGCCGTAGGGATGGTCCACGGCACCCCGGGTCTTTACCAAGGTAATGGCCGAAATGATATCCCTTCGAAGGAAGGAAATTTTAGTTATCCCTTACTTGGACGATTCCCTGATAAGGGTAAGATCCAGGGAACAGTTGGAAGTCGGTGTAGCACTATCTCAGGTAGTGTTGCGGCAGCACGATTGGATTCTCAATATTCCAACATCGCAGCTGGTTCCGACGACTTGTCTTCTGTTTCCTAGGGATGTTCCTGGACACAGTCCAGAAAAAAGGTGTTTCTCCCGGAAGAGAAAGCCAGGGAGTTATCCGAGCTAGTCAGGAACCTCCTAAAACCGAACCAAGTCTCAGTGCATCAATGCACAAGGGTTCTGGGTAAAAATGGTGGCTTCCTACGAAGCAATCCCATTCGTTAGATTCCACGCAAGAACTTTCCAGTGGAACCTACTGGACAAATGGTCCGGGTCGCATTTTCAGATGCATCAGCGGATAACCCTGTCACCAAGGACAAGGGTATCCATCCTGTGGTGGTTGCAGAGTGCTCATCTTCTAGAGGGCCGCAGATTCGGCATTCAGGACTGGGTCCTGGTGACCACGGATGCCAGCCTGCGAGGCTGGGGAGCAGTCACACAGGGAAGGAATATCCAGGGCTTAGGGTCAAGCCTGGATACATCACTTCACATAAATATCCTGAAGCTAAGGGCCATTTACAATGCTCTAAGCTTAGCAAGACCTCTGCTTCAAGGTCAGCCGGTGTTGATCCAGTCGGACAACATCATGGCAGTCACCCACGTAAACAGACAGGGTGGCACAAGAAGCAGGAGGGCAATGGCAGAAGCTGCAGGGATTCTTCGCTGGACGGAAAATCATGTGATAGCACTGTCAACAGTATTCATTCCGGGAGTGGACAACTGGGAAGCAGACTTCCTCAGCACGACCTCCACCCGGGAGAGTGGGGACTTCACCCAGAAGTCGTCCACATGATTAAAAAACTCGACAGGTATTGCGCCAGGTCAAGAGACCCTCAGGCAATAGTTGTAGACGCTCTGGTAACACCGTGGGTGTACCAGTCAGTGTATGTGTTCCCTCCTCTGCCTCTCATACCCAAGGTACTGAGATTGATAAGATGGAGAGGAGAAAGCACTATATTCGTGGCTCCGGATTGGCCAAGAAGGACTTGGTAACCGGAACTTCAAGAGATGCTCACGGAGGATCCGTGGCCTCTACCTCTAAGAAGGGACCTGCTCCAGCAAGGACCCTGTCTGTTCCAAGACTTACCGCGGCTGCGTTTGACGGCATGCCGGTTGAACACCGGATCCTGAAGGAAAAAAGGCATTCCGGATGAAGTCATCCATATCCTGATCTAAAGCCAGGAAGGATGTAACCGCAAAAACATTATCACCGCAATTGGCGAAAATATGTTGCGTAGTGCGAGGCCAGTAAGGCCCGACGGAGGAAATTCAACTGGGTCGATTCCTACATTTCCTGCAAACAGGAGTGTCTATGGGCCTGAAATTGGGGTCCATTAAGGTTCAGATTTCGGCCCCGTCAATTTTCTTCCAAAAAAGAACTAGCTTCAGTCCCTGAAGTTTAGACGTTTGTAAAAGGGGTACTGCATATACAGCCTCCTTTTGTGCCTCCAGTGGCAATTTGGGATCTCAATGTAGTTTGGGTTCCAAAAGTCACATTGGTTTGAACCACTTAAATCTGTGGAGTTAAAATATCTCACATGGAAAGTGGTCATGCTGTTGGCCCTGGCCTGGGCCAGGCGCGTGTCAGAATTGGCGGCTTTATCCTGTAAAAGCCCTTATCTGATTTTCCATTCGGACAGGGCGGAATTGAGGACTCGTCCTCAGTTTCTCCCTAAGGTGGTTCCAGCGTTTTCACCTGAACCAACCTATTGTGGTGCCTGCGGCTACTAGGGACTTGGAGGAATCCAAGTTGCTGGATGTTGTCAGGGCCCTGAAAATATTCCAGGACGGCTGGAGTCAGGAAATCTGACTCGCTGTTTATCCTGTATGCACCCAACAAGCTGGGTGCTCCTGCTTCTAAGCAGACTATTGCTCGTTGGATTTGTAGTACAATTCAGCTTGCACATTCTGTGGCAGGCCTGCCACAGCTAAAATCTGTAAAAGCCCGTTCCACAAGGAAAGTGGGCTCATCTTGGGCGGCTGCCCGAGGGGTCTCGGCTTTACAACTTTGCCGAGCAGCTACTTGGTCAGGGGCAAACACGTTTGCTAAATTCTACAAATTTGATACCCTGGCTGAGGAGGACCTGGAGTTCTCTCATTCGGTGCTGCAGAGTCATCCGCACTCTCCCGCCCGTTTGGGAGCTTTGGTATAATCCCCATGGTCCTTACGGAGTCCCCAGCATCCACTTAGGACGTTAGAGAAAATAAGAATTTACTTACCGATAATTCTATTTCTCATAGTCCGTAGTGGATGCTGGGCGCCCATCCCAAGTGCGGATTGTCTGCAATACTTGTACATAGTTATTGTTACAAAAATCGGGTTATTATGTTGGGAGCCATCTTTTCAGAGGCTCCTCTGTTATCATACTGTTAACTGGGTTCAGATCACAAGTTATACGGTGTGATTGGTGTGGCTGGTATGAGTCTTACCCGGGATTCAAAATCCTTCCTTATTGTGTACGCTCGTCCGGGCACAGTATCCTAACTGAGGCTTGGAGGAGGGTCATAGGGGGAGGAGCCAGTGCACACCAGTTAGTCCTAAAGCTTTCTTTAGATGTGCCCAGTCTCCTGCGGAGCCGCTATTCCCCATGGTCCTTACGGAGTCCCCAGCATCCACTACGGACTATGAGAAATAGAATTATCGGTAAGTAAATTCTTATTTTCTCACTTACACAGGGAAAAGTAGTTAGTTAGTTAGTTAATTAATTAGTTAGTTAGTTAGTTAGTTAGATAATAGGGTATTGTATTTCAGCATACTCGAGAAATGACTGCGGGGGCAGTAAGCTATAGAGGTGCAATAAGGTGCTGGTGTATAACTGTGGCTTGCTACTTGCAATATGTGACCTTACCAAGAATATGATTTCTACTTTTCCAATCCCTTTACGGAGAGCTGATCCCAAATGGTCACCAACTCCTGCCAGCAGGATGCCAAAAAGTGGAATGCCAAACAGTGCATAGAAAATACAGAACATCTGACCACCCTCTGTCTTAGGGGAGTTGTTACCAAACCCTGGAATATATTACAAAGGGAAAAAAATATGTAAATAATTAAATATATTCTTACTGTCTTTCAGCGTAAAAGGCTAGACATTAGGACCAAATGGGTGCAGTGTGTGCAGTGCACACTGGCCCCTGAATCCAAAGGGGGCCCCCACCGCACATGCTGCACCCATTTTCTAAATACTCACCCCTCCGGAGTCCCGCAGCGAAGTCCACGGCGGTATTCAAACTCTGTCAAAATGGCCCAGTGGCCATTTTCACGGAGTTCTGCGCATGCGCAGTAGAGAAATCTCAGGTAAAATGGCTGCCGCGCCATTTTCCCGGAGATCTGCGCATGCGCAGTAGAGTCTGAGCGCTCTAGTGCTCAGACTCTCAGCGCTGCCGGCAGAGAGGAGGGGGCCCGAACGGAGAAGGCTGCACCTGGGCCTCCTCCTCTCTTAAAGCACCCCTGATTAGGACAACATTTTTCCAGCAGCAAACTACAATATTTTGTAAGTAAAGCATACATGATTTGTACAGTGTAAAACAAAAAGCATCATTAACAATATTTAGGAAAGTGTGTGCCAACTATCGACCTAATGCAGCATGCTGATGCCCTGTGAAGTGCGCACACTGTGAAATGTGACAGCATCTCACATCTGCGAACGCCTCTGCCTGATTGACAGGCAGAGGCATTCGCGGGGTGGGAGGGGGTGTCGCGGCAGCGTTGGGGGGAGCGGTCAGAACAACACAGGCTTGTCCGGACTATTTACGGGTCGGGCCATGGTGGCTGCATGACATCACACGCAGCCGCTGCAACCTGAAACATGGCGGTTAGCCGTCTACATTACGATCCATGCTGAATTAGGCCCTATGTCTTGATAACTTTTAAGTAACTGTAAAGCTTCTCACACAGGCCTTATATGGCCAGCAATCCAGATTAAAATCCAATCCAGATTGGCCAAGATAGGTCTTTGTATGGTCATTGGCCAAAGATACTCATAGTCCTGTTTAATATGCCTATTAATATGGGCAAAGTGGGCACTGATGTGGATAAGACAATATATAATACACAGTGTTAAACAGGTATACAGATTATAAACAGAAAAATATCCCCTATAGGTTATATATCACAAATCTTAGATTTCACCAAACATCTTCTAATGTGAAACCGTAAATTCGGAAATGTATCCCATTATTAAGGGTGGCCATAAAGTCTGGACACATATGCAAATATACATTATAAATGGCTTACTGATTACAATACCTAACGTTCTATGACATTAGACAATATGTTCAATGTGTTGTCCCTTCTTTAGCAATGTACAGCTCAATGTGCTGAGTAAATGTGGAGCAGTAATGCAGCATTCCCATCGATACCTGCACATGCATTGTGATGCACTCCCTCATATGATGTGACCCTGATTTCCCTGAGTAACTCTGTGCCATCAGCAAACCCCACAAGAAGTAATAAATGTAATCAGACCGACATCTTCAATCTGTAAGAAAAATAAAATAATATATATGTTTCCAGATTTGACGGCCACCCTGTATATTTAAATATTATGAAAATAAATCTGGTAATTGATGTGTGGTTAGATCTGTAAATATGATTCTACCACTGAATGTATGGTGCATAGTCCACATGAACATTACCGATTGTGGTGATGACAGTTCCTGCAAAGAAGAAGCAACTTCCGATGTCCCAGTGTGTTGTAACATTGGTGCCATTCGCTGCCACATCAGCTCCAGAACCCAAAGCCTCTTTCATCTGCTGTGGAGTCAAACAGTCATTTCATTTACCTATTCTCAGTGTGTGACACGGACATTAACATACAGTAGTACCTCTGTCTGTGCTTCTCTCTTACTTAATGCATACATTCCTGATCCACGTAATCATAATTATATAAAAACCAAGCAGAAAAAAGTGCTAATTGATAATATAGGGGGTCATTCCGAGTTGATCGCTAGCTGCTTTAGTTCGCTGCGCAGCGATCAGGCAAAAAAAGGCACTTCTGCGCATGCGGCGCAATGCGCACGCGCGTCGTACTATTACAACGAACGATGTAGTTTCACACAAGGTCTAGCGAAGCTTTTCAGTCGCACTGCTGGCCGCAGAGTGATTGACAGGAAGGGGGCGTTTCTGGGTGTCAACTGACCGTTTTCAGGGAGTGTTCGAAAAAACGCAGGCGTGGCTGGGCGAACGCAGGGCATGTTCGTGACATCAAATCTGGAACTGAATAGTCTGAAGTGATCGCAAGCGCTGAGTAGGTCTGAAGCTACTCTGCAACTGCACAAATTTTTTTTGTAGCCGCTCTGTGATCCTTTCGTTCGCACTTCTGCTAAGCTAAAATACACTCCCAGTGGGCGGCGGCATAGCGTTTGCATGGCTGCTAAAAACTGCTAGCGAGCGAACAACTCAGAATGACCACCATAGTCAAAACAGGTATAATAGGGTATGGGACGACACAACTTAGGTAGACAACTATTGGTCGACAGGGTCACTAGGTCAACGTGGTCATTAGGTCGACAGGTACTAGGTCAAAAGGTCGACATAAAAGTTTTTTTTACTTTTTTTGGTGTCGTTTTCTTCGGAAAGTGACGGGGAACCCCAATTAGTGCACCGTGTCCTCTCGCATGGCTCGCTCCGCTGCCGCTGCGCTTGGCACAGGTTACCGTTCCCAATTGTAGTCCACGTGTATCGTAAAGTATGAAAAAGTGAAAAACTCATGGTCGACCTTTTGACCTGTCGACCTAATACATGTCGACCTAGTGACCCTGTCGACCTAATGCATGTCAACCTATAGTGGTCGACCTAAGTTGTGTCAACCTAATGACCGTATTCCGTATAATATGTACTGTATGTGTACAGTGTCAGACTGGGGTATAAAGGGCTCACCGGGGGAATGCAGTGGTAGGGGTCCGTGCTTAGGGGTGTCGCCAGTCTCCAGAGGGGATGTGGCCAGCCTCAACAGAAGTATGGCTAACCATTACAGAGTGCATGGGCTAGGCCCCTTGATAGATATTTTGTAAATACTGTTAGTGCATGCATGATAATGTACCAGATTAATAACAGCAATGCACTGTAGAAAAGACATCAAATTCCTGTGCAGTATAAGGTAACATGTATAATGTATAATTCAAGTGCACAAGTTGGAACCTGATCCTTAGAGAAGGAGGAGGAGGTGCCCCCCACCACCCACACCAGGCACTGGGGTCCACTGGGGTTTGCCCCTGGACCAGTCCAACCCTGTATGTTTATATGTGTATGTATATATATATATATATATATATATATACACATACACACTGCTCAAAAAAATAAAGGGAACACTTAAACAACACAATGTAACTCCAAGTCAATCACACTTCTGTGAAATCAAACTGTCCACTTAGGAAGCAACACTGATTGACAATCAATTTCACATGCTGTTGTGCAAATGGAATAGACAACAGGTGGGAATTATAGGCAATTAGCAAGACACCCCCAATAAAGGAGTTGTTCTGCAGGTGGTGACCACAGACCACTTCTCAGCTCCTATGCTTTCTGGCTGATGTTTTGGTCACTTTTGAAAGCTGGCGGTGCTTTCACTCTAGTGCTAGCATGATACGGAGTCTACAACCCACACAAGTGGCTCAGGTAGTGCAGCTCATCCAGGATGGCACATCAATGCGAGCTGTGGCAAGAAGGTTTGCTGTGTCTGTCAGCGTAGTGTCCAGAGCATGGAGGCGCTACCAGGAGACAGGCCAGTACATCAGGAGACGTGGAGGAGGCCGTAGGAGGGCAACAACCCAGCAGCAGGACCGCTACCTCCGCCTTTGTGCAAGGAGGAACAGGAAGAGCACTGCTAGAGCCCTGCAAAATGACCTCCAGCAAGCCACAAATGTGCATGTGTCTACTCAAACAATCAGAAACAGACTCCGTGAGGGTGGTATGAGGGCCCGACGTCCACAGGTGGGGGTTGTGCTTACAGCCCAACACCGTGCAGGACGTTTGGCATTTGCCAGAGAACACCAAGATTGGCAAATTCGCCACTGGCGCCCTGTGCTCTTCACAGATGAAAGCAGGTTCTCACTGAGCACATGTGAGAGACGTGACAGAGTCTGGAGACGCCAAGGAGAACATTCTGCTGCCTGCAACATCCTCCAGCATGACCGGTTTGGCAGTGGGTCAGTAATGGTGTGGGGTGGCATTTCTTTGGGGGGCCACACAGCCCTCCATGTGCTCGCCAGAGGTAGCCTGACTGCCATTAGGTACCGAGATGAGATCCTCAGACCCAGGGCCGGTGCAAGGTTTTTCAGCACCCTAGGCAAAACATCTGCCTACTGCCCCTTCCCCCTACCCACCCTTCAGGTGAAAGGCATGCTGCTGCTATACCCCACCCCCCAGTCTGTTGCATAGCTGCTCTCTTCTCCCCATCTTCCTAGTCTCTGTGGGTGCCTGCTGCTCTCACACCCTTCCCACTCTGTTAAATGTCTGCTGTTCTATCCCCCCCACCATCTGTGTGCATGCTTCTGCTCATCTACCCCTCCAGACTGCTGCTCTTCCCCTCCTTCCTTTAAAATGCAGAGAGTGCACTATGCAGCCACCTTACCAGCAGGCGGTGTTGCAGAGTAGGGACTGAGTAGTCTTTGAAAGAGCCTGGAATGAAGAGCAGCACCGCATGTCACCCCTGGCCAAGACTCCAGGAGCTGTAAAAGTTACTGCCTGTGCCGAGTAGAGGCGGAGCTGGAGGCTACAATACGGGAGCTTGGCAGTCGCGGCTACTGTAAGATAAGCGTGCTGGGGGGATTGCCACGGCTGTGAGGTAGGACTGCGCTAATTTTTTCAGGTAGCTGTAGCAGGCCGCCCCCTCACGTCTCAGTGCCCCTAGGCAGCTGCCTAAAGCTGCCTAGTGGAAGCTCTGGCCCTGCTCAGACCCCTTGTGAGACCATATGCTGGTGCGGTTGGTCCTGGGTTCCTCCTAATGCAAGACAATGCTAGACCTCATGTGGCTGGAGTGTGTCAGCAGTTCCTGCAAGATGAAGGCATTGATGCTATGGACTGGGCCGCCCGTTCCCCAGACCTGAATCCAATTGAGCACATCTGAGACATCATGTCTCGCTCCATCCACCAATACCACGTTGCACCACAGACTGTCCAGGAGTTGGTGGATGCTTTAGCCCAGGTCTGGGAGGAGATCCCTCAGGAGACCATCCGCCACCTCATCAGGAGCATGCCCAGGCATTGTAGGGAGGTCATACAGGCACGTGTAGGCCACAGACACTACTGAGCCTCATTTTGACTTGTTTTAAGGACATTACATCAAAGTTGGACCAGCCTGTAGTGTGTTTTTCCACTTTAATTTTGAGTGTGACCCCAAATCCAGACCTCCATGGGTTAATAAATTTGATTTCCATTGATAATTTTTGTGTGATTTTGTTGTCGGCACATTCAACTATGTAAAGAACAAAGTATTTAATAAGAATATGTCATTCATTCAGATCTAGGATGTGTTATTTTAGTGTTCCCTTTATTTTTTTTAAACAGTATATATATATATATATATATATATATATACACATACATACATACATACATACATACATACATACATACATACATACATAAGTACAGGTGGTCCTATACATAGGGATGACTTTCTGCCCACTCCCAATTGGTAAGAACCAGGCGGCACTCAACGGTCTTGGTGAAAAAAATAGAACTTTAGTGCATCAAAGTAATAATATTAGCATAGCTTGCTGGAAAGCTATGCCATTATTATGCTGCTGCTATCTCCTGGCATTTACCTGCCAGCTATGCTGCTACTATCTCCTTGCATATACCTGGCAGCTATGCTACTACTATCTCCTGGCATATACCTGTCAGCTATGCTGCTGCTATTCCTTGGCATTTGCTGCTATCTCCTGGCGTATACCTTGCAGACATGCTGCTGCTATCTCCTGGCGTATTCCTGGCAGTTATGCTGCTGCTATCTTCTGGCATATACCTGGCATCTCCAGTCATATACCTGCCAGCTATGCTGCAGATATCTCCTGGCGTTTGCTGCTACCTCCTGGCGTATACCTGGCAGCTATGCTGCTGCTATCTCCTGGCGTATACCTGGCATCTCCTGACGTATACCTGCCAGCTATGCTGCTGCTATCTCCTGGCGTATACCTGGCAGCTATGCTGCTGCTATCTCCTGGCGTATACCTGGCATCTCCTGGCGTATACCTGGCAGCTGTGCTGCTGCAATCCCTAGCGTATACCTGGCAGCTGTGCTATCTCTTGGCATATACCTGGCAGCTATGCTGCTGCTATCTCCTGGCATATACTTGTCAGATATGCTGCTGCTATCGCCTGGCATATACCTGGCATCTCCTGGCATATACCTGCCAGATAGGCTACTGATATCTCCTGGCATATACTTGCCAGCTATGCTGCTGCTAACTCCTGGCGAATACCTGCCAGCTATGCTGCTGATATCTCCTGGAGTTTGCTGCTTTCTCCTGGCATATACATGGCATCTCCTCGCGTATACCTGCCAGCTATGCTGCTGCTGTCTCCTGGCATTTGCTGCTATCTCCTGGCATATACCTGGCAGCTATGCTGCTGCTATCTCCTGGCGTACACCTGGCAGATATGCTGCTGACATCTCTTGGCGTTTGCTGCTATCTCTTGGAGTATACCTGGAAGCTATGCTGCTGCTATCTCCTGGCATATACCTGGCACCTCCTGGCATATACCTGCCAGCTGTGCTGCTGCTATCTCCTGGCGTATACCTGGCAGATTTACGACGGCTATCTCCTAGCATATACCTGGCAGCTTTGCTGCTGCTATCTTCTGGTGTATACCCGGCAGAGATGCTGCTGCTATCTCCTAGCATATACCTGGCAGCTGTGCTATCTCCTGGCGTATACCTGGCAGATATTATACTGCTGTCTCCTGGCATATACCCGGCAGATATGCTGCTGATATCTCCTGGTGTATACCTGCCAGCTATAATGCTGATATCTCCTGGCGTATACCTGGCAGATTTGTGTCTGCTATCTCCTGGCGTATACCTGGCAGATTTGCGGCTGCTATCCCCTTGTGTATATCCAGTATTACTGGCACACATGCTGCTGCTGTCTCCTACTATATACCTGGCAGCTGTGCTGCTGCTATCTCCTGGCGTATACCTGGCACACATGCTACTACTAACTCCTAGCACATACCTGGCAACTGTGCTATCTCCTGGCGTATACTTAGCAGATATGCTGCTGCTATCTCCTAGCGTATACCTGGCAGCTGTTCTGCTGCTATTTCCTGGCGTATACCTGGCACACATGCTGCTGCTATTTCCTAGTGTATACCTGGCAACTATACTATCTCCTGGCGTATACCCCAGCAGATATTATCCTGCTATCTCCTGGCATATACCTGGCAGATATATTGCTGCTATCTCCTGGCGTATACCTGGCAGATATGCTGCTGCTATCTCCTGGCATATATCTGCCAGCTATGCTACTGATATCTCCTGCCAGCTATGCTGCTGATATCTCCTAACATATACCTGGCAAATATGCTGCTGCTATCTCCTGGAGTATACCTGGCAGCTTTGCTATTGCGATCTCCTGGTGTATACCTGGCAGCTTTGCTACTGCTATCTCCTGGCGTATACCTGGCATCTTTGCTGCTGCTATCTCCTGGTATATACCAGGCAGAGATGCTGCTGCTATCTCCTAGCATATACCTGGTAGCTGTGCTGCTGCTATCTCCTGGTGTATACCTGCCAGACATGCTGCTGCTATCTCCTAGCGTATACTTGGCACACATGCTGCTGCTATCTCCTGGCGTATACCTGGCAGATATTATACTGCTGTCTTCTGGCATATACCTGGCTGCTGATATCTCCTGGCGTATACCTGCCAGCTATGCTGCTGATATCTCCTTGCGTATACCTGCCAGCTTTGCTGCTCCTATCTCTTGGTGTATACCTAGAAGCTTTGCTGCTGCTATCTCCTGGTGTAGACCTGGAAGCTTTGCTGCTGCTATCTCCTGGCATATACCTGGCAGCTTTGCTGCTGCTATCTCCTGGTATATACCCGGCAGAGATGCAGCTGCTATCTGCTGGCATATACCTGGCAGCTATGCTACTGATATCTCCTGGCGTATACCTGACATACATGCTGCTACTATCTCCTGGCGTATACCTGACAGCTATGCTGCTGCTATCTTCTGGCATATACCTGGTAGTTGTGCTGCTGCTATCTCCTGGTGTATACCTGTCAGACATGCTGCTGCTATCTCCTAGCGTATACTTGGCACACATGCTGCTGCTATCTCCTGTCATATACCTGACAGATATTATACTGCTGTCTGCTGGCATATACCTGGCAGCTATGCTACTGATATCTCCTGGCGTATACCTGACATACATGCTGCTACTATCTCCTGGCGTATACCTGACAGCTATGCTGCTGCTATCTCCTGGCATATACCTGACAGCTATGCTGCTGCTGCTGCTGCTATCTCTTGGCATATACCTGCCAGACATGCTGCTGCTATCTCCTGTCGTATACCTGGCAGACATGATGCTGCTATCTCCTGATGTATACCTGCCAGATATTATACTGCTGTCTTCTGGCATATACCTGGCTGCTGATATCTCCTGGCGTATACCTGCCAGCTATGCTGCTGACATCTCCTTGCGTATACCTGCCAGCTTTGCTGCTCCTATCTCTTGGTGTATACCTGGAAGCTTTGCTGCTGTTATCTCCTGGTGTATACCTGGAAGCTTTGCTGCTGCTATCTCCTGGCATATACCTGGCAGCTTTGCTGCTGCTATCTGCTGGTATATACCCTGCAGAGATGCAGCTGCTATCTCCTAGCATATACCTAGTAGATATTATACTGCTGTCTCCTGGCATATACCTGGCAGCTGTGCTGCTATCTCCTGGCGTATACCTGACACACATGCTGCTACTATTTCCTGGCGTATACCTGGCAGCTATGCTGCTGCTATCTCCTGGCATATACCTGGCAGCTATGCTGCTGCTATCTTCTGGCGTATACCTGGCAGCTATGCTGCTGCTATCTCTTGGTGTATACCTGGCAGATATGCTGCTGCTATCTCCTGGCGTATACCTGGCATACATGCTGCTGCTATCTCCTGGCGTATACCTGGCATACATGCTGCTGCTATCTCTTGGTGTATACCTGGCAGATATGCTGCTGCTATCTCTTGGCATATACCTGGCAGCTATGCTGCTGCTATCTCCTGGCGTATACCTGGCAGATATGCTGCTGCTATCTCCTGGCGTATACCTGGCAGATATGCTGCTGCTTTCTCCTGGTGTATACCTGCCAGATACTATACTGCTGTCTTCTGGCATATACTTGGCTGATGATATCTCCTGGCGTATACCTGCCAGCTATGCTGCTGATATCTCCTGGTGTATACCTGACATACTGTACATGCTGCTACTATCTTCTGGCGTATACCTGACAGCTATGCTGCTGCTATCTCCTGATGTATACCTGGCAGCTATGCTGCTGCTGTCTCTTGGCATATACCTGGCAGATATGCTGCTGCTTTCTCCTGGTGTATACCTGCCAGATATTATACTGCTGTCTTCTGGCATATACCTGGCTGATGATATCTCCTGGCGTATACCTGCCAGCTATGCTGCTGATATCTCCTGGTGTATACCTGGAAGCTTTGCTGCTGCTATCTCCTGGCGTATACCTGCCAGCTTTGCTGCTGCTATCTCCTAGCGTATACTTAGCAGACATGCTGCTGCTATCTCCTGGCGTATACCTGACACACATGCTGCTACTATTTCCTGGCGTATACCTGGTAGCTATGCTGCTGCTATTTCCTGGTGTATACCTGGCACACATGCTGCTGCTATCTCCTGGCGTATACCTAACACACATGCTGCTACTATCTACTGGCGTATACCTGTCAGCTATGCTGCTGCTGTCTCCTGGCGTATACCTGGCAGCTATGCTGCTGCTATCTCTTGGCGGGGTGTAGTATGGTATGCCGGCGGCCGGGCTTCCGGCGGCCAGCATACTGGCGCCGGAATCCTGACCGCCGGCATACCTCGCTGTGCTTGCCACGCTGCGGGCACGGTAGCGTGCTAAGCGAGCCACGCTATTCTCCCTCCAGGGGGGTCGTGGACCCCCAAGAAGGAGAAAAGTTGTCTGTATGCCGGGTGTCGGGATTCCGGCGCCGGTATACTGTGCGCCGGGATCCCAACAGCCGGCAAACTGAAGCGTATACCTGGCAGCTATGCTGCTGCTATCTCCTGGTGTATACCTGGCACACATGCTGCTGCTTTCTCCTGGTGTATACCTGGCAGATATGCTGGTGATATCTCCTGGCGTATACCTGGCATATATGCTGCTGATATCTCCTGGCGTATACCTGGCAGATATCCTGCTGCTATCTCCTTGTGTATACCTGGCACACATGCTGCTACTTTCTCCTGGCATATACCTGGCAGATTTGCTGCTACTATCTCCTGGCATATACCTGCCACACATGCTGCTGCTGTCTCCTGGTGTATACCTGGCAGAACTACTGCTGCTATCTTCTGGCGTATACCTGGCAGACATGCTGCTGTTATTTCCTGGCGTATACCTGGCAGATGTGGTAAAGTTGCAGTGCTGTACCTATCTTGAAGTGCGCACAACTCAGCATATACACAGCCTCTAGATGTGTATTCATATGAAGCCACATTATTATACTATAATACCCCTTTCAGACAGAAACTGAAATTACAGGGTGAAGCAGTGTTACCCAGTAATTTAATGAAAAACGCGGGTCCTTTTTCTATGTGAAGGCATCAACCCGGGTTGAAATTCCCGGGACTACGACCCTGGAATTTACCAGTGTCGGAGACCTGGGAATTTTGACCCGGGTTGACCTTTTCACACAGACAAAATTCCTGTGTTGATCCGCAAATTACCGGGTCGAAATTCTCGACCCGGTAATTTGCTTGTCTGTGTGAAAGGGGGAGGGGGGGGGGGGGGGCAGACAGAGCCCGGCAACATGATCCGGCACTGAAATGCCAGGTAATTGCTAGTTTTTTTTGTCTGAAAGTGGTATTATTTGATTCCTCAACTTTCAGTCAACATAAGCACTTTCTCTCACCAACACAAACTTGTCCAGGACATCCTCTTGCACGCAGGTGTTCTCCTGAAGGAATTGAGTACGATGTTTCATGAGAAGACTCTGCTGCATAGTCTCGTAGGGCTGCTCAAGCATCTGAAAGACCACTGCCCCTGTTACTAGGTACCCAAGGACTATGCCAAACAAGGCCAGCACAGTCTTCTTCTTCATGACGTTTTTGCTGGCCACTACTTGTTCTTCAGCCTCAACTTGGTCTCCCAGTAATACAGAATCTTGGGATGAATAGGATAGTGGGTACAGGAAGCCTCCTGGAAGGCGTCCTACTGGAGAATGGCAAGACACTGCAGAGGAAAACAACAATAAGGCTCTTAGAATTAAAAAAAAATATCTAAAGATGTCAATGTAAGACAACAGGATCGTGATGATCGGTATCTAAGCAAATAATCATCATTATTGTTTATTTGTAAGGCGCTACAGGTTTCGCAGCTCTGGACAGCATTAGAAAGCATGCACAATAAAACATGAGCCTAAAACAGAGCAAAAATAAAAGATTACACCAGTGGTTCCCAAACTTGGTCCTCAAGGTACCCTAACAGACCAGGTTTTACAGATATCCATGGCTCAGCACAGATAGTTAAACCAAATTGACTGAGGTACTAATTAAGTCACCTGTGGGCAAGCATGGATAAACTTAAGACCTGGAGTTCTATTTAAGATGGGATGTTTCCCATAGCAACCAATCAGATTCTACTTCTCATTTATCTAGCACCTTCTAGGAGATAATCCCTGAAATCTGATTGGTTGCTATGGGCAACATCCCATCTTAAACAGAACTCCCATTTTAGTAAATTTACCCCCTGGACTATTAAAGTGTCTTGAGGACAGAGATTGGGAACCTCTGGATTACACTAAAGTTATACAAGTTCAATTTAAATCTAAGATAAAACAAGACACCGAAACGTTACAAATAAAGTAGGCAAGGGGGTGCAGATTCGAAACAGAAGATAAAGTGGACAAAGGGGTAAATTTACTAGGCAGTGGATTGTGCAAGCTGCCATTTCTGTAGGGATTTTACCCTGAAATTTCAGAGTCAAACCCAAGAGGCAGAGGCTTGCAAAATCTACCCCTCCAGTAATATGTATCAATTCATTGTGCAAGATGAAGCATGTCTGCAACTATGACAGTTACTGACTGTGAAAAAAAATTAATAAGTATAAGAACTGTTAGCTACCAAAGACTTATTAATTATGACTATATTAATTAAAGCTAATTGCTGATTATTTGCTGCACTTTTGAACCTTAATTAGTACATAACATACAATTTCATATCCAAACGTTGTTTATGTGTTAGTAAATCATACATGCAAATACAATTGCTTTATTAACTATGCTAAAATATCATTATTTACTTAATGCACATAAATAACCTATTTTTCCCTATAGACAATAAAAACAAATATCTTTAGCAGTCCAAACTGCAATGACATAGTTAAATGAAGCATGTCATGTTTATTAGTTTAGTTATAAATCAGTTCTTTCATAAACCTTGATATATAAATGATCCAAGTTTCACAAACGGACTTACTGGTATTGATTATTGGATATTTACAGGGGCAATGAAAAATGGAAGCAATTATAAGTATGGCTTAATTAGCTTAAATGCTACATATAGCATACATGTGTGCAAGCATATCTATGCAACGCCTTCACTTTTACAGACTGCCTATTTTCAATTAACTATTAATATTTTCTAACATATGTGCATTGCAAGATATTAAATCTCAATGATACATCAATATTACAATTATAAAATTCTTCTTTGCAAATCAAATAACATACTATATAGACCAGTTAGAAAATATATTTATGATACTTTAATACCCGCCCATACATAAAAAGTATATATAGACACACATACATGCATACATACGTATATACTTATAGATAATATCAGTACTATAAGTAGAGAGAGTGTAAGCTTCTTTGGTGAGTGGACTTGAGTCTTCTCACTTACCAGGGTGAACATTAACAGTGTGTAGGTATTTGTTAACACAGGTATATAAAATATATATACTGTAATAGACGTGCATGTTACACACACACATACAGACAAGTATAACCCCTCACACGCTGGGCCTACGGCTCACCCTGTGCTTCTGATGCCCAAAGGAAAGTGATACCCACACTGAATACTCCCTCCTATCCACACACTGCATGGGCGTGGAAAGAGGGAGTGAATAAGAGCAGGAGGGAGTGAAAGACAGATGTCAACATCGAAACAGATAGAGAAGATGATGATACTGGCGGTTTGAGAAATAGAGAGAACAGCACTGACTACTGTACTGCACTGACTACTGATGGAGAGAGAGAGAGAGAGAGAGAGAGAGACAGAGAGAGAGAGAGAGAGAGAGAGAGAGAGAGGAAATAATGCTGTGAGGAAGTACAACAAGATTTATGCTAAGACCATTTGTTAACCATTATGTTACCAATGCACAGCCAATCAGCCAATCTAAACTTACCAGTGACTGGTCCCCAAGGCAATCCTGCAGATTTTCATTTAACACTTATTTTGCAAGTGTAGTGAAGAGTCTTGCTTAACCTTCCATTGCTAGGCATGAACATCATTTAACTCACTGTCACAGATATATAAACTGGTCATCTTACTACCTGTGCTGCCAGAATAATAGAAATCCATTTTTTTCTTCCACTGCTTGAGCATGCAGAGATAAACCCTTTCCCCATGGGGCATATCTAAGACAATAGTTTTTAACTCATGCCTCCAAATCCCACAAGCTATCCTTTCTGCAGTGGCCAGAGACACACTGTGCTTCTGCTCATCCCATTCCCTGTCAGGCATGCATTAATGAGCCACGCCACCTACAAAACATGCACAGAAAGCATAGTTCCTCTATAGAGATTGTAGCCCTTTGCTTTCTAAGCTACATAGCATCACCCAATGAGTGCCCACTGCCAAACATTGCCCATTGCCTGCTAGAGCCATATAGCAATACATAACAACCCCACCCACCTTCTTGCCAAAATGCAGGGGAGCATCCCTAAAGCTGCCTGCTGTAAGAGACCTGCAGTGTCACTTAACCCCTCCCACTATATTATCAGCTCGTCCTGGCAGTTAGAGAGTTAATTTTCCACTCTGCTTTCTGTCAGCACACATATAAAGGATGATGACAATCAATAGAGATCACTAACAGTATTACCTGCCACTTAACCTCAATACTTAACCATTCACAGGACTGGGATGTCCAAAAACATTGTGACAGTAGGTCATTCAAACTACAAGTGTCAGTAGAAAATGTTTACATGCATTTATTTTATAATAGCATGTAACAATATATCAGCACCAAAACATTATCAATTATCATATGCTGCATTCCCTGACAGTCTAGCAGAATATAGTTTCTATTATTTGTCTATGCTGCATTAGTTTCTGCTGCACATAGTGATCATTATGCAAAGGCATTTTCTGTAACTATATTCTGCACGGGATCCGGTCTGAAGATCGACACTGACTAGGTCGACAATGTTTAGGTCGACCACTATAGGTCAACAGTCACTAGGTCGACAGGGATGGAAGGTCGACGTGGTTTCTAGGTCGACATGTGCTAGGTCGACAGGTCAAAAGGTCGACATGAGTTTTTCACATTTTTTCCTTTTTTTTGAACTTTTTCATCCTTACGATCCACGTGGACTACGATTGGAACGGTAATCTGTGCCGAGCGAAGCGGTAGCGGAGTGAGGCACCATGCCCGAAGCATGGCGAGGGGACACGGTGCACTAATTGTGGTTCCCAGTCACTCTACAAAGAAAACGACACAAAAAAACCCTCTCATGTCGACCTTTTGACCTGTTGACCTAGCACATGTCGACCTAGAAACCCTGTCGACATTCTATCCCTGTCGACCTAGTGACTGTCGACCTATAGTGGTCGACCTAAACATTGTCGACCTAGATACTGTCGATTTGATGAACCACACCCATTCTGTACAACACAAACAGAAACACACACAATTATCTATCTATCTATCTATCTATCTATCTATCTATCTATCTATCTATCTATCTATCTATCTATCTATCTATCTATCCAAGAAAGTTACCATGTGTTATATGTACCTATGCCAGTCAATATCTTGGAATAAAGAGTGACAGTGATTAACATGTTTAAATGATTAGGTGTCAGGGGGTTTATTTGCTAGGCGTCAGGCAATGATTTTACTTGCAAACCACGGATACATAAAGTACTGCCCTTTTAAAAAAAAAAATTGGTCATAAACATGATAGTAACTGCCGTGTTTTAGAATCAGATGCTTAGTAAATAAACCACCCTTAAATTACAGGAATAACCTTTCTCAACTACTCCCATTTAAACAGAACTGGAAATTAATGGAGTTGGGAGCAAAAAAAGAGCAAGTAACACTGTACTGCAGGTGGGGCAGATGTAAAACGTGCAAACAGATTTACATTTTGGGGGTGTGTGTCCAAACTTAAATCTAAATTGCAGTGTACAAATAAAGTTGTCCAGCTTTTATGGGCTGCATGCAAAAGCAGCTGGTATTTACCCTGCACGCAAAAATATGAATTACCTCAACTTTCATTGCAACATGGTTTGTTCAGGTGCAGAGAACCTTGCTTTTCATGCTTTGCTTCTTCTAACTCATACCCCTTTTCCACTGCGACCCGGAAAATTGCTGGGTCTATCAACGTCTCAGCTTTGTGACCCTGGTGGAGAGCAGGGTCTGCAGCCCCGTGACTAAAGGTGTGTAAACACGGTAAGATTTTTTCTTTCGATTTTTACTATATAGTCAAAATCGCAAGAAAAGTTAGTGCAGATTGCAATGGGAAAGTCGCCTTGCGATCCTGATGTGATACCGATGGTCGTTAACGCAAGCCTAGATAGACTGTGCAGGCAAGTAAATTTTGATTACCTAGTATAAAAGTATTGTCAAAATTGACACATCCCAAATCATACATAGTCAGTATTGCAAGCACAGTCATCTAGGCGTGCGATACTGACCTAGTCCCTATCGCACAGTGAGAATCGGGGTTAGCCCGAATCTCACTGGGTGTACACACCTTTAGTCCTGAGTAGTCTCTTTTTCCACTGACCAAAATCCCAAACCTGGGATTTTTATGTCATTGGAAAATGGGTATCAGAGTCAGCCTTTAAATAAGCAGGTTACATATGCAATGACCGAATTATGGGATAAGAAATATATATAATTAGTAAAAGACTTATTAGACAGTGGCAATCACATACTGGAAGTCAGAGATAGAGGAGAACAGGGTAAAGCGCTTTAGAGGATGAAAAAGATGTTGGGAAAAGAAGTCAGCGAAAAAGGTAATTAATTAGAGAGGTAGTAAAAGTAAGCGGAGGGTGGGAGGAGTGACACGGATTGTGCCTCATTCTCACTTGTTCTGTAATGCTCTGCTGTTTCCCTCTCAGGTTCAGCACTCTCTGCGATGGTCGTTGTCTCTCTGTCACAGGTTCTGCATAGATAGATTGACCCAAAGCAAATTATATAATATCAGAGTGCTGAGACTAGCTTTAACCCGTTTCCTTCCTCTGCAGAACATTGCTTCACTTTTCTTCTGAAAGGTCTTCTGAGTACTTATAAAGCTCTACTTAGTCCCTGAGCTGTCAGTGTTCTGCAGAGCACATTAACATCTTATGCTGAAGTATGTCCTGCAGATTGTCATGCCTCTTCTGCCAGCCTCTCCTTACCAATGGTAGTTCTATATCTGTGCCACTTACAATGCAGTGGTATAAGTGTACTTCCTGACACCTTTTATACTAGAGCCTCAAGTCAGCTCTCCTTGCCCACTTTATAGCCAAGCTACCCAGACAAAGACAGCTACACATACTGCCCTCATCAGCTATTACCTGGCTATTAGAGAGTTAAACCACTTCCCTGCTCCATCAGCATTTCCAGATAAATGATAACAATCAATAGCGATCAATAGCCATATTATCAGCAGATTGTGTCTGGGTGCAGGGAATGTGGTACTTAATACGTATATACTGATATTTACACATGTAATTGTAGCTAAATAGAAAAATGTATAGACAGGTAGATAAATATGAGATTAGTAGATAGATTATCCAGATGGATATAAAATAGACACAAACTTGATTGATAGATAGATAGATAGATAGATAGATAGATAGATAGATAGATAGATAGATAGATAGACAGACAGACATATATGCATATAAAATAGACAATAAATAGATAGATAGATAGATAGATAGATAGATAGATAGATAGATAAATACTCATATTACATAAATACATACAAACAAAATAACATTCAAACACATAAATACATACAAATACACAAACACATCACCCCCAGTAACAGTTTCCAGCGTGAAACGTAAACAATGGTAAGTAAAAGGTTGAAGGTATAGGAGAGGGGGTGGACGTGCAGCACTTTAGGGATCACCATAGGTGGTTCTGACACCTTTAAATATAATGGTGCACAGAAACTGCAATACAAGGTGCAATAGAAATTCCTCCAAGTATAGGGCAAGGCTTGGTTTTTAAAAGTATTTTGTTGGAAAAAACATGTTTAGCACTTCACCCCACTAGACACTGAGTGTACAATAAATGGGCTTCTGTACTGTACCACTCATATCACACAATTACATTTCATCTTTTGTATGTAAGTACATAACTCAGCACATTTATGTACCAAGCTGGTACTCAGAAAGGAACATTGGCCCTCATTCCGAGTTGTTCGCTCGCTAGCTGCTTTTAGCAGCATTGCACACGCTAGACCGCCGCCCCCTGGGAGTGTATCTTAGCTTAGCAGAATAGCGAACGAAAGATTAGCAGAATTGCTACTTAATATTTCCTTGCAGTTTCTGAGTAGCTCCAGACCTACTCCTAGATTGCGATCAGCTCAGCCCGTTTCATTCCTGGTTTGACATCACAAACACGCCCAGCGTCCGGCCAGCCACTCCTCCATTTCTCCAGCCACTCCTGTGTTTTTACCTGGCATGCCTGCGTTTTTTAGCACACTCCCAGAAAACGGCCAGTTTCTGCCCAGAAACACCCACTTCCTGTCAATCACACTACGATCAGTAGAGCGATTGAAAAGCTTTGTACGCCCGTGAGTAAAATAGCATAGTTTTGTGTAAAATTGCTTAGGGCGTGCGCCCTGCTGTGCATACGCATGCGCAGAACTGCTGGATTTTAGCCTATTAGCAATTCTGCTAAAATTAGCAGCGAGCGAACAACTCGGAATGACCCCCATGGTTTTGCCCAACTGCTAACAAATTTGCTGCTGCAATCAACTCTGAATTAGGCCCTTTATGCACTGGCTACAATGCAGATTGCTCCTGAGAAGCCTTTCATAATGTATATACCTAGTGTTGCTATCCTATTGAATTGCTGGTGGTTTTCTATATGTAATGTATTTTAGGAAAATGAACAGTCAATTGCAGATGTAATTAGAAAAGGTGCAATAGTCTTTAAATGAACTCTCTATTTTGCCAGCTTAGTACAGCGCTGCTATTGGTTGGGAGTGTAGTGCACATGTGATTTGTCTCGCTGAATACGTCTTGCTGGATACATCTCTGTGCCATTAAATAAAACAAACGTCAGCATCTTGTGCAGATAGGAAAAGAGAGAAAGGAAAAGAAGTCAGGAGAAGAAACCGTAAAGATAACAGTAAACAAAGGCGGTGCGACAGCAAAGAGAGCACATCTGTTATTTATTTTAGGTCAATCGCAACAATAAAATGTTACTAAAATTATTTTCACTGTGTTCATTATTAAGTCATGTGTGGCAGATGGTTTATTTGGGAATATTTTTTACTTCTAAATGTTCAGTGCTCAGGGTTTATGCTGCGTACACTTTTGCGTCCAAAACCGCAGCCATGACCAGACTTATACAGAGGAACAATGCAAAAACAAGGAGCAAACAGTGAGCAAATTTGTAGCTTGGCAAAACCGTGTTGCACTGCAGGAGGGTGGGGGGTAGATTTATAATGAGCAGACAGATTTATAATTTGGGATTTATTGCTGTGTTTTAGCTCAATTTAATCATAAAGATAAAGCTGCCCAGTACTCTGGTGCTACGTGTAAAAGCAGACAATGCCGATATTCACGCAACAGAGCGATTATCATCATACTAAGCATGCACCACAATTGTACTGCACACATGCAAGGTGCCTTCGTTATTGCGCTTACACTGAGATTTTTAACGCAGAGTAATTGACAGGAAGGGACCATTTGGAGGAGGTAACAAGAAGTTTCATCAAAAATGTTGGCGTGCCTTGTAAGTTTTTGGGGCATGTATCTGCCTCCAACTGCCATCATGTACATAAAGAAACATGTACTGCATGTAGAGAAACCAGCGTCGCTAATGCCGCAGCCAGTCTGCATGAGCATACACTCACTCATGGGGGGAGATTAAAATTTTTGAAAAGACGGTTGGGTGTCTGTTTTTTCCTATCTAATAGATAGGGAAAAAACAGACTCCCAATTGACTTTTCAAACATTTGAATCTCCCCCATGGAGTCAACGGGCCTAATTCAGAGTTGATCGCAGCAGCAAATTTTTTAGGAGTTGGGCAAAACCATGTGCACTGCAGGGGGCAGTTATAACATGTGCAGAGAGAGTTAGATTTGGGTGGGGTGTTAAAACTGAAATCTAAATTGCAGTGTAAAAATAAAGCAGCCAGTATTTACCCTGCACAGAAACAAAACAACCCACCCAAATCTAACTCTCTCTGCTACATGTTATATCTGCCCCCCCCCCCCCCGTAGTGCACATGGGCCCTCATTCCGAGTTGTTCGCTCGCTAGCTGCTTTTAGCAGCATTGCACACGCTAAGCCGCCGCCCTCTGGGAGTGTATCTTAGCTTAGCTGGGTTATCAGGGTTACTGGGAGCAGCCGATTTCGGGGGCCTCCGAGCCGTTACAAGAGCATAGGCAAGTATGATATATGTTCATGTAGCTATATATACACACATTTGCGGGCATCTATAGATTGTAAGCTTGCGAGCAGGGCCTTCCTACCTCTATGACTGTTATAACCCAGTTTGTTATTGTTATTTCAAATTGTAAAGCGCAACGGAATTTGCTGCGCTATATAAGAAACTGTTAATAATAAATAAAATATGTAATATAGTTGGCTGATCTCAGACATTTTTTAAAGCGTTAATCATTTATGAGACATGGTTTTGCTACTCTAGTATTTTTAAGCAAATACAGTATGTAGAAATGGTATTTCAAGTTCAAAAACACACACACACAGTATGTGTGTGTGTGTGTTTGGGGGGGGGGGGGGGCAGTTGGGAGAACCAGTGATCACCGCCGCTCTGTTTTGCAAAGCAGCCGGTGATCACTGAATAGAAGCCATGTGCATGCACACGGCATCTAAACACAGTAGCGGATCTTGCCACGGGCAAGCAGGACTTTTGCCCGGGGCGCCGCCTTCCGGAGGGTGATAAAGCTGAATATTTATCTTATTTAAAACCCTTTAAGAGGTCTAAGAACACTGTACGCTATTGACGTATGGAGTACCGTAAGGGTACGCACGTTGCGTAACAATCGCTTAGCCGTAGTCGAGACGCTCGAGCGTCACGTTCGCTTACGGCCAAGAGATCACAGGCAGGCACGCTATTGGCTGCCGACTAACGTAATGATTCGCTATAGCGATGCGAACGCTCGGGACCACGAGGAGATCACCAGCGGCGCAGACGCTCACAATGTTAAACCTTTATAACTATACCATAAAACAGTGTATTATGCAGTAAACCTTGGTGCAGAGATAGAGTGTAGATGCAACACAATGTAACCTTATTAACTTAAAAGCTGTTCGAGCATCTCCGACGCTCTGAGAATACTTAACTCTATAAGAAATACACAAATACCGTGCTTAGGGTCTAACGCCTAATATGAATGTTATACTTGAAAAAGAATAATACAATACAAGTCATACACTACAATATAACATAGACTAACTAACCAGATAACTACACAGTAAATACAATACAATACAATTACTGTCACAACTGAGGGCCTGAGCTGACGGGAGGCAGCCTCAGTTGTAGGGGCTGAGATGTACCGGAACCTGGGAGGTTGTATCAGACCCCTGGACATGTAAGTAACATGAATAATAACTGCCCGAAGGCGTGACCACGACAACTTAGATAAAAGTCAATGATGTTTATTATGACAACTCCGCATCACAGCAGCAATAAAAGAAAACGTAAAAGTCAGCAAAGAATAAATACAGTTCCTGAATACTACAGCATGGCAGGAGCCACAGGGCACTGGTAGTGTGAGATAGTTCTTATGATCTTCTAGATGGAAAGTCCTTACCAGGCCCGGCTGTAGCAATGGAGATAACCCAGGATTGTACCAGCTGGTGTTCCAGGAAGAGCTGGGTTGCTGAAGGTAAAACAGCTGCTGTGGATACTGGCTGGAACCAGACTGTTGTTAGCACGGGGTGGATACTGGCTGGAACCAGTTAAATAATAAATGAACTTTGGGAGCGATGAAATGTGAACTGAAATGTAGAACTTGAGAGCGGAGAAATAATAATTCCGGTGGAGAGTGGTAAAGTGTAGAAAGGACACCGGCCCTTTAAGGGAAGCTGTATTCTGCTGGAAGCTGAGGCTGGAAGCAGGTAGTGTTGTAGCTGGAAACAGATGAATCCACAATGGATTGGAGAGTCAGGCTACACCGCAGGTGGAATGCTGGTGCGGGTCTCTATGGTGGAAGTCTTGAGACAGGAGCTGGAACCTGGAAGACAATCATAGAAGAGAGACAAACAGGAACTAGGTTTGACAACCAAAGCACTGACGTCTTCCTTGCTCAGGTACAGCTTACTTATACCTGCAGCAAGGAAGGGGTTGGCTAGCCAATTATGCAAATCAACAACACAGACAGCAGATTGGTGGAAATGATCAGATGACAGAATCCAAGATGGCTGCGCCCATGCAGACACTTGGAGGGAAGTTTGGTTTGTAGTCCATGTGGTCTGGGAAACAGTAATGGCGGCGCCGGCCACCGGAGACAGGAGACGCCAGGCTGATAGATGCACATTTAACCACGCGGGCACAGCGGAGGCCGCGGCTGATGAAAAGACCACTCTGTATGTGGAAACTCAGGAACAGCGGAATCCGGTCCTGGAACGCTGAGCCCGCCTTAGGAGGCATCTGAAGGGTAAGTAATGGCGTCCAGATACCCGGATCGTGACAGCACCCCCCCCTTTAGGAGTGGCCCCAGGACACTTCTTAGGCTTTAAAGGAAACTTTGCGTGGAAATTTCGGACCAAGGCAGGAGCATGGACGTCAGAGGCATTGGTCCAAGAGCGTTCTTCAGGACCATAGCCCTTCCAGTCAATGAGATACTGAAGTTGACCGTAACGGTGACGTGAGTCCAGGATCTTGGCCACTTCATACTCAACGCCTCGTTGAGTTTGGACTTTCGGAGTTGGTGGAAGTGAGGAATGAAACCGATTCAAGATTAGCGGTTTCAACAGGGAAACATGGAATGTCCTGGGTATTTTTAAGAAGGGAGGTAACTGGAGTCTGTAAGCAACAGGATTGATGACTTGATCAATTTTGAAAGGACCGATGTAGCGAGGTGCAAACTTCATACTGGGAACTCTTAACCTCAAATTCTTCGTGGATAACCATACCCGATCACCCACCTTGAGAGCAGGAACTGCTCGACGCTTCTTATCCGCAAACTTCTTGTACCTGAACGATGCCTTGAGCAGAGCTGATCGTACGCTCTTCCAGATATTGGCAAACTGATGCAAGGTGATATCCACTGCGGGAACAGAAGTTGCTGGAAGCGGTTGGAACTCAGGGACTTTAGGGTGGAATCCAAAGTTGGTGAAGAATGGTGTTGAAGAAGATGAAGAATGATACTGGTTGTTATGACAGAACTCGGCCCAGGGAAGTAATTGAACCCAGTCATCTTGAGAGGAGGACACATAGATGCGGAGGAAGGCCTCCAAGTCCTGATTCACCCTCTCAGTTTGACCATTGGTCTGAGGATGGTAAGCCGTGGAAAACTTTAACTTGACTTGGAGGACTTGACATAAACTTCGCCAGAATTTGGCTGTGAATTGAACTCCTCGATCTGAGATAATTTCTTCTGGAAGACCGTGGAGTCGGAAGATCTCTTGTATGAATACTTGAGCCAACTTGGAAGCTGACGGAAGACCGGTGAGAGGAATGAAGTGTGCCATCTTGGTGAACCGGTCAACTACCACCCAGATGGTATTGAACTTGTTGCACATGGGCAAATCTGTAATAAAATCCATCGACAAATGGGTCCATGGTCGACGGGGAACAGATAGTGGAACCAGTTGCCCCGCAGGCGACTGGCGGGATACTTTATGTTGAGCACACTTTGGGCAAGATGCAATAAACTCCAAAACGTCCTTTTTCAGAGTTGGCCACCAATAGGACCTAGAGATAAACTCCAGGGTTTTTTGGATACCTGTATGTCCGGCAAAACGGGAAGCATGGGCCCAATGCATGAGCTTCTTCCTTAGTGTCGGCTTCACAAAACTTTTCCCTGATGGGGGCGTAGAGTCCATCCCTACCGTGGAGAATGCCAACGGATTTATAATAGGATGCTTGTCTGAAGACTCTGACTCATTTTCTTGCTCCCATGAGCGGGAAAGGGCATCGGCCTTGCGATTCTGAGAGCCCGGACAGAACTGGAGTTTAAAGTCGAACCTGGAAAAGAAAAGTGCCCATCTGGCCTGACGAGGGTTGAGACATTGTGCGCCTTTTAGATATAGAAGGTTCTTGTGGTCTGTAAGGATGGTGATTGAATGAGAAGCTCCCTCCAACAGATATCTCCACTCCTCTAGAGCGAGCTTGATGGCTAGCAACTCCTGGTCGCCAATGGCATAGTTGCGCTCCGCTGGGGAGAACTTCCGTGAGAAGAAACTGCAAGGATGTAAATGACCATCTTTAGCCCTCTGAGATAACACCGCTCCTACTCCAACGGAGGAGGCATCCACCTCTAAGATGAAAGGAGAGTCGATGTCAGGCTGTTTCAGGACAGGTGCAGAGATGAACCTCTGTTTTAAAAGATGAAAAGCTTGCATGGCTTCTTCAGACCACTTGGACGGGTTAGCACCCTTCTTGGTGAAAGCAGTAATAGGCGCCACAATGGTGGAAAAGTCTCGTATAAACTTTCGGTAATAATTGGCGAACCCTAAGAACCTCTGGACCCCTTTGAGGGTTAAGGGTACCGGCCAATTCTGGATTGCTTGTAGTTTCTCAGGATCCATCTCTAGTCCGGAACCGGACACAATGTACCCTAGAAACGGAATGGACTTGACTTCAAAGACGCATTTCTCTAATTTGCAGTAGAGATGATTGACACGGAGACGGGACAGAACCTCTTTAACCCAAAAACGATGTTCCTCTAAATCGTTGGCAAAAATGAGGATATCATCTAGATAGACCACGACATGACGGTATAGAATGTCTCTGAAGATCTCATTGACGAAATGCTGGAAGACAGCTGGAGCATTGCTCAATCCGAAGGGCATGACGAGGTACTCATAATGTCCGTCACGGGTGTTAAATGCGGTCTTCCACTCGTCACCCTCACGGATCCGGATGAGATTGTATGCACCTCTCAGGTCCAGCTTTGTAAAGATGGTAGCTCCGCTAACTCTGTCAAAGAGCTCAGTAATCAGGGGTAAAGGATAGCGGTTCTTGATGGTAATGTCGTTCAAACCTCTGTAGTCGATGCACGGCCGCAGACCACCATCTTTCTTCTTTACAAAAAAGAAGCCTGCGCCGGCTGGAGAAGAAGAAGGTCGAATGAACCCCTTTGCTAGGTTCTCTTTTATGTATTCCTCCATAGAATGCGTCTCGGGGAGAGACAACGGATAAGTTCGGCCTCGAGGTGGAACCTTCCCTGGAACGAGATCAATCGGGCAGTCCCATTCTCTATGAGGGGGAAGGATATCAGCAGAAGCTTTACTGAACACATCCGTGAAATCTTGATATGGAGGAGGTGGAACATCAGACGACCTGGGGGAGGAGGAACAGACAGGCAACACTTTAAACAAACATGTCTTAGTACAGGAGGAACCCCATGCCAGGATTTGCGTAGTCGTCCAATCAATTGTAGGATTGTGAAGACGGAGCCATGGAAGGCCCAGGACCACAGGATGTGTGGCTCTTGGAATCACTAAAAGTGAAATAAGTTCGGAATGAAGAACTCCCACTCTCAGACGAACTGGTAGAGTCCTTAGAGAAATAACTGTATCAAAAATTTTACTGCCATCCACAGCAGTTAAGGAAAAGGACGAAGGAAGTCTCTCGGTGGGTAGGGACCACCGTTTAACATAGGCTTCGGTAATAAAGTTCCCAGCTGCTCCGGAATCCAGGAGGGCAATGACGTTCTGATAACGTTGAGCAACTTGAAGCGAGACTGGGAGGTTACAATCTTGAGGAGATGGAGAGGAGATCATTACTCCTAGCCGGCCCTCTCCTTGGCGAGCTAGGATTTGGAGTTTCCCGGACGTTTGGGACAGGCATTAATGGTGTGAGACGGAGCTGCACAGTACAAACAGAGAAACTCGGAGAGACGTCTTCGGCGCTCAGCAGGAGTTAAACGGGAACGGCCAATTTGCATGGGTTCATCTTTAGTTGGTGACAGTTGGCGAGGAGGAGGAGCAGAAGATTTTGGAGCAGATGATCTTCCACGCTCAGTTGCTCTCTCTCTGAAACGTAAGTCAACTTTCGTACAAAGTGAGATTAACTCATCTAACTTGGAGGGTAAGTCTCTGGTAGCTAACTCATCTTTAATACGCTCGGATAAACCATGCCAGAATGCAGCATACAGGGCCTCGTCGTTCCATGCCAGTTCGGATGCCAGGATCTGGAACTGTATAAGATATTGTCCTACAGTACGTGATCCCTGGCGTAAACGGAGAATCTCAGACGAAGCTGAAGTTACCCGGCCTGGCTCGTCGAAGATGCGCCTGAATGTTGACACGAATGCAGTGTAAGAAGATAGCAGGGTGTCGGACCTCTCCCATAACGGTGATGCCCAATCGAGGGCTGAGCCACTGAGAAGAGAAATAATGTAGGCAATTTTTGTACGGTCACTGGGGAAATTGCCAGGTTGTAGCTCAAACTGAATCTCACACTGGTTGAGAAATCCCCTGCAGAATCTTGGAGATCCGTCAAATTTTGCTGGCGTTGGAAGATGAAGACGTGGAGCAGGAATGGGTAAGGTGGGTGGGGTTATAGCTGGAGTCACTGTGGTTGACGCACCAGACGCGCCTGATCCACGGAGAGTGGTCTGAATCCCATCCAGCCGAGTAGAGAGATCCTGGAGACAGCGGATGATGTGGCCCTGTGCAGCCTCCTGATGTTCTAGTCGGGCTGCCAGTTCTTGCATCGGCCTGGCCGCTTGATCCTGGTCTCCGGCTGGATTCATTGCGTCAGTGCTTACTGTCACAACTGAGGGCCTGAGCTGACGGGAGGCAGCCTCAGTTGTAGGGGCTGAGATGTACCGGAACCTGGGAGGTTGTATCAGACCCCTGGACATGTAAGTAACATGAATAATAACTGCCCGAAGGCGTGACCACGACAACTTAGATAAAAGTCAATGATGTTTATTATGACAACTCCGCATCACAGCAGCAATAAAAGAAAACGTAAAAGTCAGCAAAGAATAAATACAGTTCCTGAATACTACAGCATGGCAGGAGCCACAGGGCACTGGTAGTGTGAGATAGTTCTTATGATCTTCTAGATGGAAAGTCCTTACCAGGCCCGGCTGTAGCAATGGAGATAACCCAGGATTGTACCAGCTGGTGTTCCAGGAAGAGCTGGGTTGCTGAAGGTAAAACAGCTGCTGTGGATACTGGCTGGAACCAGACTGTTGTTAGCACGGGGTGGATACTGGCTGGAACCAGTTAAATAATAAATGAACTTTGGGAGCGATGAAATGTGAACTGAAATGTAGAACTTGAGAGCGGAGAAATAATAATTCCGGTGGAGAGTGGTAAAGTGTAGAAAGGACACCGGCCCTTTAAGGGAAGCTGTATTCTGCTGGAAGCTGAGGCTGGAAGCAGGTAGTGTTGTAGCTGGAAACAGATGAATCCACAATGGATTGGAGAGTCAGGCTACACCGCAGGTGGAATGCTGGTGCGGGTCTCTATGGTGGAAGTCTTGAGACAGGAGCTGGAACCTGGAAGACAATCATAGAAGAGAGACAAACAGGAACTAGGTTTGACAACCAAAGCACTGACGTCTTCCTTGCTCAGGTACAGCTTACTTATACCTGCAGCAAGGAAGGGGTTGGCTAGCCAATTATGCAAATCAACAACACAGACAGCAGATTGGTGGAAATGATCAGATGACAGAATCCAAGATGGCTGCGCCCATGCAGACACTTGGAGGGAAGTTTGGTTTGTAGTCCATGTGGTCTGGGAAACAGTAATGGCGGCGCCGGCCACCGGAGACAGGAGACGCCAGGCTGATAGATGCACATTTAACCACGCGGGCACAGCGGAGGCCGCGGCTGATGAAAAGACCACTCTGTATGTGGAAACTCAGGAACAGCGGAATCCGGTCCTGGAACGCTGAGCCCGCCTTAGGAGGCATCTGAAGGGTAAGTAATGGCGTCCAGATACCCGGATCGTGACAATTACGTTTTAAGGGAAAATGAGAGAAAAAGGAGAAGAGAGAGAGAGAGAGATATGGCCCATAATAACGAGAAAGACAATATGATTGCGGAGAAAACTTACGCACAAAGGGAAAGATCGCATGCGCCTCTGGACATCCAGCTCCCGATTATCAGCAATGAGAAACGTTTAAGAGTGAGAGCTGGATGTGATCGGCTTGTCTATTTATGCCCCACACACAATACAATTCAATGGTCCCTACAATCTCATTGTTCATTGGACACAGGAATTCCTCTCCGCATTATAACAAAAGGTCACAGGTAGATTCATACAGGTGGGCTGTGACAATTTCCAACTGCTCAGGTGGGTGGGAAACTAGGTTTCCCGCCGCATGGATAAGTAAGTGCAAATAATAGTAAATGGACATAAACTTCTTATGTCCATAACTATTCGCACGAGCGATTAATCTGTTTCAAACCAACACCGGAATATTGCTAATTAAATACTCTTCCGATGGATACTAAACACCACTGTATTACTCCTGTCTGACCCTTCGTATCAAACAATGAGGGATCTCTTTGTCCAGGAACATGCTACATTAACTAAACTTTCAGAATCTATCAAAGGGACCATAATCTACAAAATACATTATATAGTTAAAATATGTTATGAACGAGTCGCCCGCTAGACGCACACAAACTCTACCGTAAATGCGCATACCGTGCGCCTGCGGGTGCCCGCAACAGCGAGTATGCGCACGCACGGGAGAGCGCACGCATGCGCAGCAGGGACACATATGAGGTGCAAATATGGCAGTGTGCATCGTGATATTTTTCTGACTTTGACAGTCCACCCTTTGGCAGTCAACAATAACTGCCACTTCCTAAAACATTTCAAAAAGAGAAAAATATATGTCAAGTGTAAATACATTTCCATGGTCGGGTAGGGGAGGAGAGGAGAAGGTAGGAAAAGGGTATGACCTATTGAGATAGCAGAAGCATGTGTGTATGAATCCGTGTTTGGGGGTCATGTATCATCGTGCCGTACGTGTTTTAAATCAAGCTTCGAGGTATTGCGAAGTATACATTTGAATTCCTTCTTATCCCGTGGTACGGGTCTGTGGATGAGCTGTCAAACTTTACCGAGCTCTTTTCGGCTATGTGTCAGATTGTGTTTGGTCTGTGTCCCCGGAGGGGGCGCTAGTGGGTCAGTGGAGGTAGGAGGAAAGAGACGAGGAGGTTGTAACACGTTCTTGCGCATGAGCGCAATGGTATTTATTCAGCAGAAAGTATAACAGAAATGCAGCAGAAATAATAGCAGATGAAAAGTCAATACTTGAAATGATAACAAAAGTCTATGGCAATGGGTGATGGATGAATTGAGAAATCATATCCAGAATATAAACAACAGAATGAAAGTCAATGGAATGATTCTGGTGTGGGAACCAGAGCAGGGTTTAAAACGGAAAACTAAGGCAGATGAAGTATTGCAAACCTGAGCATTAGCAGGAGACCAACTCACAGTGCAGGTGATGGGGCACTGGCAGCAGCAAGCTGTGTCACAGGTGGAGGAAATGAACACACCTGGAGTTTAGTCTTCAACCGCAGGCTGAAGCACACAAGGTGGTGATGAGTGTGAAGCCCAATGCAGGTTGCTGGTATTGCTGAGCCTTGAAGTTCCACGGGAGTAAGGAGAATCACCAGGAGTATAAGTTCTAGCAGGAACTCAGGAGAGACAGGAGCTGATCCTTTCATGCAGGTTGTCAGAATGACACAAAGTCCAGGATGCCTGTGAGGTGGAACTGTAGCCTCCTATATACCCCATGGTGTGCCGGGATTGGATGGAGGAAAGGAAAGTGGGTGCGGCCACGCACCGGATTGGCCGCAGCATACAAAGTGTCTGGAGACTGTCATGGCGGCGCCCATGCCGCGGCCTAGCGGGGACGCGGCGTGCACACGCCCGCTGGCTCAGGAGTACCCCCAGGATCCAGACGATGTCCCATGGCAGGGGCATAGGTGACAGGTGACCGCAGGGAGCCAGGACGGAGTCCGCAGCGGCGGACGGATGCCAGCCTGGTAAGACGATTCCTGACAGTACCCCCTCCTTTAGGGGTGGACACCGAACACCCACGTGGTTTGGAGGGATAAGTACTGTGGAAAACACGGACCAACCTAGGAGCATGGACATCAGATGAATTCACCCAGCTTCTCTCCTCTGGGCCATAACCGAACCAATCGACCAGGTACTGGAGACGTCCATACCGGCAACGAGAGTCCAGAATCTTGCTGATCTCAAATTCCACGCCCCGCTGAGTTCGAACCTTGGGACCTGCTGGAAGAGTATTCTGGAAGCGGTTTAGGACTAGAGGTCTGAGGAGAGAGATGTGAAAGGCATTAGGAATACGAAGTGTAGGTGGTAACTTTAACTTGTAAGCCACTGGGTTGATGACACTCTCAATAGGGTAAGGACCAATGAAGCGTGGTGCGAACTTCATGGATGGAACCCTGAGACGAAGGTTGCGGGTTGATAACCAAACCCTGTCCCCCGGTTTCAAATGGGGAACCGCACGTCTCTTACGGTCGGCATAGACCTTGTAACGACTGGAGGCTTTTTTGAGAGAAATGTGGATTCTTTTCCAAATGGAGGAAAACTGGGTCAGAGCAGTAGTGGCAGCAGGAACATCTATGTGAGGAAGTTCTTGAAACTCAGGTACTCGGGGATGTTGCCCATAGACTGCAAAGAAGGGTGTCGTGTCTGTAGCAGTGTGGTAACGAAAGTTATGGGCAAACTCGGCCCATGGGAGCAGATTAAACCAATCATCCTGGGAGGATGTCACATATAGCCGTAGGAAAGTCTCAAGTTCCTGATTGACTCTCTCTGTCTGCCCATTCGTCTGAGGATGGTATGAAGACGAGAATTTCAATTTTATCTGCATGGCAGAACAGAGGGCCCTCCAAAACCTAGCAACAAACTGTACCCCCCGATCAGATATTATTTCGGAGGGTAACCCGTGTAAACGGAAGATCTCCTGTAGGAAGATCTGGGCTAGTTTCGGGGCAGAAGGGAGACCTTGGAGAGGAACGAAATGAGCCATCTTGGAAAATCTGTCCACTACAACCCAAATAGTGTTATGTCCCTGAGAAGGTGGAAGATCAGTGATAAAGTCCATTGATAGATGAGACCAAGGACGACTAGGGACTGATAAGGGTTGCAACTGACCTGCTGGAGACTGACGAGGAGTCTTGTGCTGCACACATTTTGGACAGGATGCCACGAAATCCTGGATGTCCACTTTCATCTTAGGCCACCAATATGACGCAGAAAGGAACTTGAATGTCTTCAGGACACCAGGATGACCAGTAAACTTGGATTGGTGGGCCCAAGCTAGCAACTTGGGACGGAGTTCTGGGGAAACAAAAGTCTTACCCGGAGGTGGAGCTGGAGAGACTTGAGAGGTAGCGAAAACCACGGGACTCAGGATGGAATGTGGCACAGAGTCAGATGTTCCCTCGTCTGATTCCATGGACCGGGATAATGCGTCGGCTTTCACATTCTGTGAACCTGGGCGGAAATGAAGCCTGAAATTAAAACGTGAGAAAAACATAGCCCACCTGGACTGGCGGGGGTTAAGGCACTGAGCTGCTTTTAGGTATAGCAGGTTCTTATGATCCGTGAAGATGTTAAACGGATGTTTGGCCCCTTCTAGGAGATATCTCCATTCCTCGAGAGCCAGTTTGATTGCCAATAACTCTTGATCTCCCACGGAGTAGTTAGCTTCAGCAGGTAGAAACTTGCGAGAGTAGAATCCACAAGGGTGGATTTTCCCATCAGATCCCTTCTGGGAGAGAACAGCTCCAACCCCAACATTAGAGGCATCTACCTCCAATTCGAACGGCCTGTCGACATCTGGCTGTGACAGCACTGGAGCAGACATAAAGGCTAGCTTGATCTTCCGGAAGGCTGCCAAGGCTTCTTCTGACCAGTTGGAATGATCTGCCCCTTTCCGAGTCAGGTTGGTAATAGGAGCGATGAGAGTGGAGAATCCTCGAATAAATTTTCTATAATAGTTGGCAAAACCCAGGAATCGCTGAATAGACTTGAGGGAGTTTGGAATGGACCAATTGGCAATGGCTTCCAATTTTGCCGGGTCCATCTGAAGATCCGATCCGGAAATTATATACCCCAGGAAGGGTATAGAGGGAACTTCGAAGGTGCATTTGGATAACTTCCCGTAGAGACGGTTCTCACGAAGACGTCGGAGAACTTCACAGACTTGTAGGCGATGAGATGGAAGGTCTTGAGAAAAGATAAGAATATCATCTAAATAAACAACGAGGTACTTATACAGGACATCACGGAAAATCTCGTTCACGAAGTGTTGGAATACCGCTGGAGCATTACTCAACCCAAATGGCATTACCAGGTATTCATAATGGCCATCTCGAGTGTTGAAGGCTGTCTTCCACTCGTCACCACTCCGGATTCTGATGAGGTTATAGGCACCGCGGAGATCTAACTTGGTGAAGATGCGAGCCCCCTTAACTCTATCAAACAGTTCGGTAATGAGTGGTAAAGGATAACTATTCTTGACAGTAATGTCGTTGAGACCCCGATAGTCAATGCATGGACGCAGTCCTCCATCCTTCTTTTTGACAAAGAAGAAACCTGCGCCAGCGGGTGATGATGACGGACGGATGAATCCTTTCTGAAGATTCTCTTTAATGTAGTTACTCATCGCCTCTGTTTCAGGAACAGACAAAGGATAGGTGCGCCCCCTGGGTGGCTTCTTGCCAGGAAGGAGATCAATGGGACAATCCCATTCCCTATGGGGCGGCAGGATATCAGCAGCTTTTTCGCAGAAGACGTCTGCGAAGTCTTGATAGACTGCTGGGAGACTTGGCTGTGACTTCACTTCGGTGGACTTAAGAGGACACACTTGGGCTAAGCAGGAATGATGACAGTGTGAACCCCATGAGGTAAGCTGCAACGTTGTCCAGTCGAACTGTGGGTTATGTAGCTGGAGCCAAGGCATGCCCAAGACAATCTCCTGGGTGGCTTGAGGAATGACCAGGAACTTGATAATTTCTGAATGGAGAAATCCAACTCCCAGAACCACTGGGGTAGTTTGATGTGAAATGTTCCCTTTGGTGATTCTACTACCATCCACAGCAGTAATGTAAACAGGACAAGAAAGTTCACAGGTAGACAGGCAGAATTTGTTTACCGCAGCTTGGGTGATAAAATTTCCTGCAGCACCGCAGTCCACTAATGCTGATGCAGACTGGAGCCCAGCAGAAGTTTCTAGCGTCACTGGAAGAATGAGATCCTGTTGAGAAGGAGTTTGACAGAATGATCCCAACTTGACTCCTTCCATACAAGTCAGGACCTGGCGTTTCCCGAACGCATTGTGCAGGAGTTAATTTGATGACCCGCAGCAGCACAGTATAGGCAGAGCCTCTCTCGTATTCTTCTTGCCCGTTCCTCAGGGGTTAGGCGGGACCTATTTACCTGCATAGGCTCGTCAGAAGAAGAAGGAGGCTGAAACTGTACAGGAGGTATGAACCTTACTCTGCGAGACTCACTCCGAGCGCGTTCACTATTGCGTTCGCGGATGCGAGAGTCCAGCTTTATACACAGGGAGATCAAGTCAGACAGTTGAACAGGAATGTCACGGGTTGCCAGTTCGTCCTTGATCCGATCCGAAAGTCCGTGCCAGAAGGTTGCTACCAGAGCTTGGTTGTTCCATTGGACCTCTGCAGCCAACGTCTGGAACTGGATGACATATTGTCCCATGCTTCGGTTACCTTGACGAATTTGGATCAGGTCTGCCGAAGCTGATGTTGCACGACCGGGCTCGTCAAAGATCCGTCTAAAGGTTGACACGAAGTCAGAGTAGTTACTGATCAGGGGATCAGCACGTTCCCACAGGGGAGACACCCAATTCAGAGCAGATCCGGAGAGTAAGGAAATGATGTAGGCAACCTTGGACCTTGGTGTAGGAAAGTTATGTGGCAATAACTCAAACTGTATTTCGCACTGGTTTAGGAACCCGCGACATGATTTAGGACTGCCATCATATTTGCTCGGCACGGGCAGGTGCAGACGAGACACTGGAGCTGATGCAGCCGACACAGAAGAACTTACAGCACTGGCAGGTGCTGGGGTAACAGTAGGTGAGAGTACACTTGGCAGAGACTGCTGCAGTGTATCCAATCGGGAGGACATCCCTTGTAGAAAGTGAAGCATCTGCTGCTGCGCAACCTCTTGACCATCCAGACGGGAGACCAGATTTTGCAAGGCCTCTGACCCCACACTCCGTCCACCATCCGAGTCCATCGATCCTGGACTTACTGTCAGATTGTGTTTGGTCTGTGTCCCCGGAGGGGGCGCTAGTGGGTCAGTGGAGGTAGGAGGAAAGAGACGAGGAGGTTGTAACACGTTCTTGCGCATGAGCGCAATGGTATTTATTCAGCAGAAAGTATAACAGAAATGCAGCAGAAATAATAGCAGATGAAAAGTCAATACTTGAAATGATAACAAAAGTCTATGGCAATGGGTGATGGATGAATTGAGAAATCATATCCAGAATATAAACAACAGAATGAAAGTCAATGGAATGATTCTGGTGTGGGAACCAGAGCAGGGTTTAAAACGGAAAACTAAGGCAGATGAAGTATTGCAAACCTGAGCATTAGCAGGAGACCAACTCACAGTGCAGGTGATGGGGCACTGGCAGCAGCAAGCTGTGTCACAGGTGGAGGAAATGAACACACCTGGAGTTTAGTCTTCAACCGCAGGCTGAAGCACACAAGGTGGTGATGAGTGTGAAGCCCAATGCAGGTTGCTGGTATTGCTGAGCCTTGAAGTTCCACGGGAGTAAGGAGAATCACCAGGAGTATAAGTTCTAGCAGGAACTCAGGAGAGACAGGAGCTGATCCTTTCATGCAGGTTGTCAGAATGACACAAAGTCCAGGATGCCTGTGAGGTGGAACTGTAGCCTCCTATATACCCCATGGTGTGCCGGGATTGGATGGAGGAAAGGAAAGTGGGTGCGGCCACGCACCGGATTGGCCGCAGCATACAAAGTGTCTGGAGACTGTCATGGCGGCGCCCATGCCGCGGCCTAGCGGGGACGCGGCGTGCACACGCCCGCTGGCTCAGGAGTACCCCCAGGATCCAGACGATGTCCCATGGCAGGGGCATAGGTGACAGGTGACCGCAGGGAGCCAGGACGGAGTCCGCAGCGGCGGACGGATGCCAGCCTGGTAAGACGATTCCTGACACTATGGTTGTAACAAAATGGGGAGCACATTTTAGTTGATGATACATGAATGGGGGAATATGTGATTGCTGATATCTGTGCCTGTATTCCCTATCGACTATGTGTGTCATTACCTGAAGGTTGTAGAGATGAAGATAAGACATAATTATGGTAAATGCAGTGGTATTCTATGTCAGGTTAATGAACATTTGTCGGTTGAAGTCTTGTTCGGTGTCTGTTGAATGCAGTCTTCTTTGTGCTTTTGCCAAAAGGCGTGGGCAAAAAGCTTTGTCAATGTCCATAGACTTACAAAAAGTGTTGGGCTAGCGTAATTTTAAAATTTCTAGGGAAACTGGGGGTCTATGGCATAGTTCATCAAATCTCTGTCTATAAGGTTGTCAAAACTTCTTCTTTAATCCACCAGTTGTCTGTATACAGGATCATCAAATTCCTCGTCAAACGTAGGTCTTTTTACCTTGGAGAAACCGGAAAAACAGGTGAAAGAAACGGACCGTATAATCGCATTTTCATCACATCATTGTTTCTAGAGTTGGGTCATAAATCAAATCCATTGGAATTACAATTTCCTCACTCCTTAGACTCATTACCCTGGTACTACGTTTGCACTTCATTAAAGCCTGACCGCATCTAAATATCAAGCCAATCGATATGACAACACCTAAGATACATAGGAGAAACTTCCCTACATCCATTATGACTCCTTGAGCCCATTCTCCTAAACCAGAGAACCAATTTCGCGGGTTCAACCATGACACCCAACTAGTCAGCTCATTACTCACAGCAGCACGGGTGAGATTGTGTCTCCTGCGAAATTCCCATTTTAATTGGAGAATGTCGTCCATCTTTTGGTCTATGACCTCGACCGGGTCCTCGGTACTATTCGTTATATATGTGCAGCATTTCACGCCGTACTGCGTTGCCAGTGTGACACAATATCCACCTGTTACTGCTGTGAGATAATTGAGAACCATTCTATGCTGAACTAGTTCTGTTTTATAAGCTTGAAGTTCTCTTCCAGTATACCTAAACGTGTCATCATACATTTCTGTGATATTATCTAACAAATTTGCAAGCGCAGAGATGTATCTATAGTTCAGCACTCCTCTAGCGGTGCGAGTGATATCTAACGCGATTAGGAATTGAATCCCGGTGGATTCACTGATCAGGTCAGAGGCCGGATGCTCTGTTCTCTCTATCAGGTGCCGCTTAACGATGTGCTCGTAATGGGTGTGAGTATAAGGAGCTTGGGCACCACGGTGAATATCTTTCATTTTGGCATGTGATACAGTCATTACTCAGGCAGTACTTTTCCAGTATAACACAATCCTTCAGAGTTTGGGGCAAGCCACTTATACGCCTTCCTCCCGCATATGAAATATGCATCATCGGGGAGAACATATGGGACGGAGTAGGACATAACCATATTACACATCTTCCATGTGAAATCTCCTAACCCTAATTCTCCCATCTGTCTAGTACACGTACCAGTTTGTACGATATGTGCACAGTATCCTGGTGATACCTCTCCAACTCTCGTAATCCTATTTCCTAGGGTATTCCTATATCGGAAAGACTTTTCTCTACTGGCTATGTGGCGTATAAGCTCTGTATCTGTAGGCATTCTATCTGCCCTATATGAAAAGGTCATGGTTTGGTTACTCCATGACACTTCCCAATTTCCCGGCTTTCGGGGATTGGTAATGTTAAAACATATTAGGGATCTATCCACATGATATTGGTGGAGCTTCAAACTAGGAGGACTGGAGATATTAAACCTCCTGTCCACCGGTCTACCACCCTTTAGCTCAAGTACCTCCCCTACCGTTAAAGGAAATGGTACTAGTCCTGATTTGCTATGACCTTGAGGTACTTGAGAGCATACCCAACAATCTGTTTGATTTAACACATTACCCACTAATGAGTGATAGTCACTCAAGGGATGCCGGTCCATGTGGATATTAAAACTGGATTGGCATTTCTTGATGCACCCATCCTCCACTACATTGTCACAGAGCCTACAGATACAGTTTTCTTCAGCTAACAATCCTTCACAATTCCTTCTATTGTCAATGCTATCGGATCGTTTTCTGATACTCACCTTTACTTGTTGGTTAAGTTGTTCTTGGAAAACTACGCCTCCATCTTTGTCATCAGAACCCATTCCAGAACCTTTCTCGACCTCCATGGTACTCTCGCCGGAACAGACTGCTTTGGTCAACATCATGGTCAACAGGAAAATACGGATTACAGTCTCTTGAGGCAAGTCCATCTTATAGGAGGAAACGAAGAAGAATGAGAAGGGGGAAAAATAATTTGAGGGAGAGGGGATGGGAAGTGGAGAAAAACAATAAAAGGGAACAGGGAATCGACAACTGCTTTTTGATCTTGTGATTTTCAATGCTCAGGTGCCGCCTCAGTCCTCCTGGAACAGACACTCCAGTGATACAACTTCCTCTACCGTCTGTTCCTTATCACGGGACCTCTCTGGATCAGCAACCTTCTTACAATGGGACGAATGAACCCAAGTCTCTCTCTCTGCAACCTTCAATGCTGTAGTGCTAGTCAATAAGACCTGGTATGGTCCTTCCCATCTGTCAATAAGGCAACCTGAGCGTAGAAAATTCCGTATCATTACATAATCCCCAGGTTCAATGTCATGACAATTACTATCTGGCAAATCAGGAATCACTAACTTCAGATTGTCATTTTGATTCCTTAGCTGTTTACTCATGTTAACCAGGTACTTTACAGTCACTTCATTGTTACACTTCAAATCATCCTGAGGGTTAATCATAACATGCGGTTGTCGACCAAACAAGATTTCAAAGGGAGACAGATTAAGAGGGGACCTGGGAGTGGTTCTGATGCTGTACAGTACAATGGGTAAAGCTTCTGGCCATGTCAATCCTGTCTCTGCCATAACTTTGCTCAGTTTATTTTTAATAGTGCTGTTCACTCTTTCCACCTTCGCACTCGCCTGTGGACGGTATGGAGTGTGCAGCTTGCTATCAATTCCCATCAACTTACACATTCCTTGAAAGACATCACCTGTAAAATGGGTACCCCTATCACTTTCGATAATTCTAGGGATACCATATCTACATACAAATTCCTGCACAATTTTCTTAGCAGTAAACATAGCGGTATTTGTGGCCGCAGGAAATGCTTCGACCCAATTTGAGAATACATCTATACAAACAAGTACATATTTCAAATTTCGACAAGGGGGTAATTGAATAAAGTCAATCTGTATTACCTGAAAAGGGCCGCCTGTAGGTGGGATATGAGATGGTTCTGTTGGTATTGCCTTTCCGATATTCTTTCTCAGACAGGTAAGGCATGACATTGCTCTCTTACTTGCATGAGATGAAAATCCTGGGGCGCACCAATATGCTCTTACCAACTTGCACATTCCCTCCTTGCCCAGATGAGTCAGCCCGTGAGCTGCCTCAGCTAAACACGGAAGATATGCTCTGGGGGCCACCGGTTTACCTTGTCCATCCGTCCAGAGTCCTGAGGACTCCTGGCCATATCCCTTTGCCTTCCAGACTGCCTTTTCCTGTGTGGAACACAAATTTTGCATTTCACACAGCTTCTGTGTGTTGATGGTATTAAATACCATCAGTTGTGTGGTGTCTGTCTGTCTGGGGGTACCAGCTGCTAATTTAGCAGCTTCGTCTGCTCGGCTGTTACCAAGTGACACTGGGTCCTGGCTATATGTGTGTGCTTTACACTTGATAACAGCCACTCTGTCGGGTTCCTGTATCGCTGTTAGAAGCCTTTTTATGTGAGCTGCATGCGCTACCGGTGTACCAGCTGCCGTCATGAAGTTTCTGAGGCGCCATAGGGCTCAGAAATCATGGACTACCCCGAATGCGTATCTAGAGTCGGTGTAGATATTGGCTGATTTGCCCTTAGCCAATTCACATGCTCTTGTTAGGGCGACCAGTTCAGCAACCTGGGCTGAGTGAGGTGGGCCTAGCGGTTCAGCTTCTATGGTGCCTTGGTCATCTACGACTGCGTATCCAGTACACAAGTCTCCCGAGTCTGACTGTCTGTGACAACTACCGTCGGTATAGAAAGTTAGATCTACATCTTCCAGTGGGTTGTCACTGATGTCAGGCCTTGCCGTGAAATTTTGGGTCAAATATTCCATACAATCATGTGTGTCATCCTTTGTATTAAATCCTCCTTCCCCACCACTCTCATCCTCCACCCTTTGTGCCTGTCCAGGCACACCTGGGAGATATGTTGCAGGATTTAATGCACTGCATCTCCTTATGGTGATGTTTACGGGGGCCATTAGTGCCAATTCCCATCTTGTAAACCGCGCTGATGAGACGTGCCTGGTTTAAGCAGAATTTAGCAAGGCTGACACTGCATGTGGTGTATGAATTGTGAGGTTGTGACCTAGCACTACATCTTCGCTTTTCGTTACTAGCAATGCTATCGCAGCAACGCTTCGCAAGCATGTGGGGAGGGATCGCGCTACCGTGTCTAGCTGAGCGCTGTAGTATGCTACTGGCCTGCTGGCATCACCGTGCTTTTGGGTTAAGACGCCTGCCGCGCAACCAGCACTTTCTGTTCCGTACAGCTCAAAGGGTTTCCCATAGTCTGGCATACCTAATGCTGGTGCCTGCGTTAGGCACTGTTTAAGTCTCTCAAATGCCATCTCGGACTCGTCTGTGTGCGAAATCCGATCAGGCTTGTTTGAGGAAACCATCTCCTGCAAAGGTAATGCTAGAATGGAAAATCCTGGGATCCAGTTACGGCAATACCCACACATTCCTAAAAACGTTCTGATCTGTTGCTGGATTTGTGGCAGAGTCATGTCTCTAATTGCTTGGATTCTATCAGCGGTCAGGTGTCTCAGTCCTTGTGTTAGACAGTGTCCCAAATACTTTACCTTAGTTTGGCATAATTGTAACTTGTCTTTGGAAACCTTGTGTCCAGTGTCTGAAAGATGAAACAGGAGCTGTTTCGTATCCTTCAGGGATGCTTCCAATGAATCAGAACACAGTAGTAGATCATCCACGTACTGTATTAATACTGATCCACTCTCTGGTTGGAAAGACTGTAAACAATCATGCAAAGCCTGGGAAAATATACTTGGACTGTCTATGAAACCTTGTGGTAATCGGGTCCATGTGTATTGGATTCCTCTGTATGTGAATGCGAACAAATACTGGCTGTCAGGGTGCAGAGGTACCGAAAAGAAGGTCAATAACAGTGAAAAATTTCGCAGTGGGAGGGATTTGCATAAGGATGACAGCTGGATTTGGCACTACGGGGAACTGACTCTCAACTATTTTGTTAATCCCCCTTAGATCCTGCACTAGCCTGTAACCCCTCCCCCCACTCTTTTTAACAGGGAAAATGGGACTGTTGGCTGTGCTGGATGTTCTTACCAGAATGCCCTGTTGTAGCAAGCGCTCTATTACTGGGTAAACTCCTAACTCCACCTCTGGCTTCAGAGGGTACTGTGGGATTTTTGGAGCTATCCTACCATCTTTTACTTGCACAACTACTGGAGCTACGTTTGCCATCAATCCAGTGTCTTGTCAGTCTTTAGTCCACAGTGACTCTGGTATCTGGGATGTCATTTCTTCTACTTGGGATGGAGTCCTATTTGTCATAATGGTATGTGACATTAATTTTGATGGGGAGTCTAACATGTCTCGCACTTCCTGAGCGTGATTCTCAGGTATGTCCAAGAATACACCTTCAGGAGTACAATAAATGACGCACCCCATTTTACACAATAAGTCTCTTCCCAGGAGATTAGTCGGTGCCGATGCAGCCAGCAAAAAGGAATGCTTGGTATGTAAAGGCCCTACTGTAATCTCGGCTGGTTTGCTAACAGGGTAGTGCTGGACTACTCCCGTTACTCTCATGGCTGGAATTGTCTTACCAGTGGTTCTCATGCCCACTGTCGAATTTATCACTGATTTGGCCGCCCCCGTATCTACAAGGAAGTTTAATGATTTACCAGCTACATTAATTGCAATTTCGGGTTCACTCCCAAGACTTGCAATCAATTTTAATGGCTGCAGATTACAGGTATGGCCACACCCCTATTGGGTATGGTGACCTCCCTGAATCCCGCTGGCAGCAACTACTTGTGAAGGGGTTAAATGGGAACTACCAGAGGCTTGCCAGTCTCTGTTCGGGGGGTATCTTTTTGTTTCCCCTGCATGTGGCTCATAACTCCGTTTCTGCGGACCCTGCTCCCAATGTCGTGTGTCGTGTCGTTGTCTAGGGGGTTGATATGAGTTTTGTGAATGTTTCACTCTACAGTCTCGTGCCATGTGTCCCTGTCTATGACAAGAAAAACAAGTTACCACATTTGACTTACCCACAGGGTTTGGTGATTTATACAAAGGCTGCCTTGTGGTCAGGGCCTGTATACTTACGGCCATTAACTTATCACCTTGTGATTCCCTGTGTCTGGTGATATTCCAATCGTGATCCACAGCTGCCTCTCTCAAAGTAGCCACCGACAGACCTCGCCAACATGGTTGCGTGGTCTGTACCCTTGTCTTTAATGTCTCTTTTAAACCATCCATTAGTACAGATACTGCTACTTCTCGATGGTTTATGTTTGTTTTAATGTCCTCTATACCTGTGTATTTTGCCATTTCTAGTAATGCCCTGTGAAAATATTCTGCAGCAGTTTCTGACTCTTTCTGTTTAATGGAGAAAATCTTGTTCCATTTAACTACCGCTGGAAAATACTCCTTTAATTGTAAATTTATTCTTTTTACATTATCTTTGTTGTACACATCTGTAAGAGGTACATCCTGATCCAATCCACAGTCAGCTAAAAATTGAGCAGCGTCGACATTGGAGGGTAAACATGCCCTCAGCAATATCTGCCAGTCTTTATTATTGGGCTCTAAAGTGTTCCCTAGGTCTCTGATGTATTTCTGGCTAGCAACTAAGTCTTTCCTGGGGTCAGGGAATTCAGACACTATGGTTCTTAATTCCATTCGGGAAAATGGGCTGTACATGGCAATGTTCCTAACAGGTGTGATTCCTGTTGTGTCAGTTTTCCCATTTGGCACTGCTATTACCCTAACAGGATTAAGTCTACTAACATCATTCTGTGTAGATTCTACAGCCTGTGGTGAAATGGTTTCAGCATAGTGTATGGTGCCGTACTTACCCGTAGATACGACCTCACCTGTCCCTCCGCTAGGGGCCTTTGTTACTAATCTTAAGGGTTGGGCCGTGCCTACTGTTGTTTCTGATGTGGTGGCTGCTAGAGAGAGCGCCGATATTGTTGCCGATTCGTTCTCTTGATCACACTCTTGGGGAAAGTTCAAAACAGGGTACAACTTGCACGGGTTAGTACTTGCATTGGTTAACTTATTAACATTTACACAGTTGCTAAGTGTTTGTTTGTTACACCCTAATGCGTCATTCTCCGCAACCAATTTCTCTCCCGATATGTATGGTGGCGGCGGGGCCGTGGCTATCAATTTCTTGATAGGATTAGATCCCGCCGCCAGAGCCAATCCTCTCTGTATTTCACCCTCCTGTTGCCATAACTGCAAATAATCATAATGTTGGATTCGTCTCTTTGTTGATTTAATGAGACATATCCTCCTCCTTAAATTTTGTAACACTTCTGGGCTAAAGCTACCTACTCTTGGGAATTTCTCCCCGTCATGCACTGTCATTCTCTCCCATTCATCACATAAAACCTCTGTGTGTGAACCATATTTTTCACACATTACGTACCTTGCCGACCCGACTGGTCGGTTTACTGAATCAACCCGAACCGAGGTTGATCGCCCCTTCCTGAACAATTGGCCCCCATAACTTGCAGGCGTTGCTTTCACCACCTCTGACCTTCAATCAGGGTCTTCAGCGAACCCTTACAAAAACCAAAATGTTCACGATAGGCTGACGGTGGCGGTTTACCGAGTACCCCACTCACTCGCCCACGCCGACCAATACGACCTACACACTGCCTTAGCGCTGGCGTACTCGACCCAGGGCCCCTATGAACCTTTGTTTACTGGAACATGTGAGTGTGTTCCGCAGAGCATTGACCCTTTCCAGTAACTGTTGGTTGTTGGACAATTCCTGAGTGACCAGCGAACTTCCCTTCAGAAAATAAAAAATTACACAAATCACGTCAGAATGTACAAATAGTTTTATGACCGGTTTCGTACACAACTGGTACTGGTCAGATTAACTAATGCACACAATTACGTGCGGTACACTCGTTCAGCACATAAGCAACTAATCTTATGTACTGAGCGACCAGTGGAATCGAAAATTTCGGCTGCGAATTCCTTCAGCCAGAGCTTTATTGGCCTATATGGGTTTTGCACCAACCCCCTGGGTTGTGCCCTTTTCTCTTATTTATAGCGGACTTCTTTGTCTGCTGTACCTGGACCTCCTGGTCTGTTCTGGACCTCCTGGTCTGTGCTACAGTATGACCTCCTGGTCTGCTATACTCTACTGCTCAAATTTTATTTAACAAGGGATGCCTCCCTCGCCACCATGTACGACACTTACATGCATGTACCTCTGCGAGAACTCGACTTCTTGTGGTTCAACCTTGAAAATTGTATAAACTTATATATACAAAACACTCACTCACCACATGTATACTTTTGTTTCTATCTCTATTTCTGCGCAGAAATTTTTCTTTAAACCAGATGTGTTGTAAATTTGGAGAAGGATCTGTTAGTCTAAATTTCGGACACTAAAATAAACTTGCGCTATTTATCGCGTTGCCACCTTTTCGCCTGTTAAAATAACTACCGTGTGATTTGAGTTACGTGGGCGTACCCGGATGCTCCGTTGCGTAATATACGCTGCGTGCGTCGGCCTTTGAGTTGCGTACGCGAGTCTCACCCTTTGTTAGAGACACGTGTACGCAAAGCAAATATCCACCGCAACACAACTAACACGTTTATCAATGTAGATGATCCTCGATCGTCTACCGCGCACCACACCAATCTCTCCTTGTACCTTTAGGTAGAGTTGCGTGTGTGCTTTTACACTTTATCCCTTAATATATTACTTTTACACTTTAACTATGAAATAGCGACAAATCTCTCTTAGCACGTTTTATCAATTATAAAATGGCAAACAGGAGAGTGATATGAAAATACACGAATGAAAAAGAAATGCAGATATGTGCGTGCGTGTGTACGCAAGACAGAAAATAAACAGTTTTAAAAGACACTAGTGTTTTGTTCTTACTTCCGGTTCCGGATTCCTTCAGCACCCTTTACTAAGCGAAGCAGACGCTTATCCAGACAGCACTACGAGGAATATGATCTCCCGCCCTTTGCTGATGGATAATGTCTGCTGAAATTACCTAGCAGAGATATGTGAAGGACGGACGAGCCGCCAATTGATAAAGCTGAATATTTATCTTATTTAAAACCCTTTAAGAGGTCTAAGAACATTGTACGCTATTGACGTATGGAGTACCGTAAGGGTACGCACGTTGCGAAACAATCGCTTAGCCGTAGTCGAGACGCTCGAGCGTCACGTTCGCTTACGGCCAAGAGATCACAGGCAGGCACGCTATTGGCTGCCGACTAACGTAATGATTCGCTATAGCGATGCGAACGCTCGGGACCACGAGGAGATCACCAGCGGCGCAGACGATCACAATGTTAAACCTTTATAACTATACCATAAAACAGTGTATTATGCAGTAAACCTTGGTGCAGAGATAGAGTGTAGATGCAACACAATGTAACCTTATTAACTTAAAAGCTGTTCGAGCATCTCCGACGCTCTGAGAATACTTAACTCTATAAGAAATACACAAATACCGTGCTTAGGGTCTAACGCCTAATATGAATGTTATACTTGAAAAAGAATAATACAATACAAGTCATACACTACAATATAACATAGACTAACTAACCAGATAACTGCACAGTAAATTAGAGATGAGCGCCTGAAATTTTTCGGGTTTTGTGTTTTGGTTTTGGGTTCGGTTCCGCGGCCGTGTTTTGGGTTCGAACGCGTTTTGGCAAAACCTCACCGAATTTTTTTTGTCGGATTCGGGTGTGTTTTGGATTCGGGTGTTTTTTTCAAAAAACCCTAAAAAACAGCTTAAATCATAGAATTTGGGGGTAATTTTGATCCCAAAGTATTATTAACCTCAAAAAACATAATTTACACTCATTTTCAGCCTATTCTGAACACATCACACCTCACAATATTATTTTTAGTCCTAAAATTTGCACCGAGGTCGCTGTGTGAGTAAGATAAGCGACCCTAGTGGCCGACACAAACACCGGGCCCATCTAGGAGTGGCACTGCAGTGTCACGCAGGATGTCCCTTCCAAAAAACCCTCCCCAAACAGCACATGACGCAAAGAAAAAAAGAGGCGCAATGAGGTAGCTGACTGTGTGAGAAAGATAAGCGACCCTAGTGGCCGACACAAACACCGGGCCCATCTAGGAGTGGCACTGCAGTGTCACGCAGGATGTCCCTTCCAAAAAACCCTCCCCAAACAGCACATGACGCAAAGAAAAAAAGAGGCGCAATGAGGTAGCTGACTGTGTGAGAAAGATAAGCGACCCTAGTGGCCGACACAAACACCGGGCCCATCTAGGAGTGGCACTGCAGTGTCACGCAGGATGTCCCTTCCAAAAAACCCTCCCCAATCAGCACATGATGCAAAGAAAAAGAAAAGAAAAAAGAGGTGCAAGATGGAATTATCCTTGGGCCCTCCCACCCACCCTTATGTTGTATAAACAAAACAGGACATGCACACTTTAACCAACCCATCATTTCAGTGACAGGGTCTGCCACACGACTGTGACTGATATGACGGGTTGGTTTGGACCCCCCCCAAAAAAGAAGCAATTAATCTCTCCTTGCACAAACTGGCTCTACAGAGGCAAGATGTCCACCTCATCTTCACCCTCCGATATATCACCGTGTACATCCCCCTCCTCACAGATTATCAATTCGTCCCCACTGGAATCCACCATCTCAGCTCCCTGTGTACTTTGTGGAGGCAATTGCTGCTGGTCAATGTCTCCGCGGAGGAATTGATTATAATTCATTTTAATGAACATCATCTTCTCCACATTTTCTGGATGTAACCTCGTACGCCGATTGCTGACAAGGTGAGCGGCGGCACTAAACACTCTTTCGGAGTACACACTTGTGGGAGGGCAACTTAGGTAGAATAAAGCCAGTTTGTGCAAGGGCCTCCAAATTGCCTCTTTTTCCTGCCAGTATAAGTACGGACTGTGTGACGTGCCTACTTGGATGCGGTCACTCATATAATCCTCCACCATTCTATCAATGTTGAGAGAATCATATGCAGTGACAGTAGACGACATGTCCGTAATCGTTGTCAGGTCCTTCAGTCCGGACCAGATGTCAGCATCAGCAGTCGCTCCAGACTGCCCTGCATCACCGCCAGCGGGTGGGCTCGGAATTCTGAGCCTTTTCCTCGCACCCCCAGTTGCGGGAGAATGTGAAGGAGGAGATGTTGACAGGTCGCGTTCCGCTTGACTTGACAATTTTGTCACCAGCAGGTCTTTTAACCCCAGCAGACCTGTGTCTGCCGGAAAGAGAGATCCAAGGTAGGCTTTAAATCTAGGATCGAGCACGGTGGCCAAAATGTAGTGCTCTGATTTCAACAGATTGACCACCCGTGAATCCTTGTTAAGCGAATTAAGGGCTGCATCCACAAGTCCCACATGCCTAGCGGAATCGCTCCGTGTTAGCTCCTTCTTCAATGCCTCCAGCTTCTTCTGCAAAAGCCTGATGAGGGGAATGACCTGACTCAGGCTGGCAGTGTCTGAACTGACTTCACGTGTGGCAAGTTCAAAGGGCATCAGAACCTTGCACAACGTTGAAATCATTCTCCACTGCACTTGAGACAGGTGCATTCCATCTCCTATATCGTGCTCAATTGTATAGGCTTGAATGGCCTTTTGCTGCTCCTCCAACCTCTGAAGCATATAGAGGGTTGAATTCCACCTCGTTACCACTTCTTGCTTCAGATGATGGCAGGGCAGGTTCAGTAGTTTTTGGTGGTGCTCCAGTCTTCTGTACGTGGTGCCTGTACGCCGAAAGTGTCCCGCAATTTTTCTGGCCACCGACAGCATCTCTTGCACGCCCCTGTCGTTTTTTAAAAAATTCTGCACCACCAAATTCAAGGTATGTGCAAAACATGGGACGTGCTGGAATTTGCCCATATTTAATGCACACACAATATTGCTGGCGTTGTCCGATGCCACAAATCCACAGGAGAGTCCAATTGGGGTAAGCCATTCCGCGATGATCTTCCTCAGTTGCCGTAAGAGGTTTTCAGCTGTGTGCGTATTCTGGAAAGCGGTGATACAAAGCGTAGCCTGCCTAGGAAAGAGTTGGCGTTTGCGAGATGCTGCTACTGGTGCCGCCGCTGCTGTTCTTGCGGCGGGAGTCCATACATCTACCCAGTGGGCTGTCACAGTCATATAGTCCTGACCCTGCCCTGCTCCACTTGTCCACATGTCCGTGGTTAAGTGGACATTGGGTACAACTGCATTTTTTAGGACACTGGTGAGTCTTTTTCTGACGTCCGTGTACATTCTCGGTATCGCCTGCCTAGAGAAGTGGAACCTAGATGGTATTTGGTAACGGGGGCACACTGCCTCAATAAATTGTCTAGTTCCCTGTGAACTAACGGCGGATACCGGACGCACGTCTAACACCAACATAGTTGTCAAGGACTCAGTTATCCGCTTTGCAGTAGGATGACTGCTGTGATATTTCATCTTCCTCGCAAAGGACTGTTGAACAGTCAATTGCTTACTGGAAGTAGTACAAGTGGGCTTACGACTTCCCCTCTGGGATGACCATCGACTCCCAGCGGCAACAACAGCAGCGCCAGCAGCAGTAGGCGTTACACGCAAGGATGCATCGGAGGAATCCCAGGCAGGAGAGGACTCGTCAGACTTGCCAGTGACATGGCCTGCAGGACTATTGGCATTCCTGGGGAAGGAGGAAATTGACACTGAGGGAGTTGGTGGGGTGGTTTGCGTGAGCTTGGTTACAAGAGGAAGGGATTTACTGGTCAGTGGACTGCTTCCGCTGTCACCCAAAGTTTTTGAACTTGTCACTGACTTATTATGAATGCGCTGCAGGTGACGTATAAGGGAGGATGTTCCGAGGTGGTTAACGTCCTTACCCCTACTTATTACAGCTTGACAAAGGGAACACACGGCTTGACACCTGTTGTCCGCATTTCTGGTGAAATACCTCCACACCGAAGAGCTGATTTTTTTGGTATTTTCACCTGGCATGTCAACGGCCATATTCCTCCCACGGACAACAGGTGTCTCCCCGGGTGCCTGACTTAAACAAACCACCTCACCATCAGAATCCTCCTGGTCAATTTCCTCCCCAGCGCCAGCAACACCCATATCCTCCTCATCCTGGTGTACTTCAACACTGACATCTTCAATCTGACTATCAGGAACTGGACTGCGGGTGCTCCTTCCAGCACTTGCAGGGGGCATGCAAATAGTGGAAGGCGCATGCTCTTCACGTCCAGTGTTGGGAAGGTCAGGCATCGCAAACGACACAATTGGACTCTCCTTGTGGATTTGGGATTTCAAAGAACGCACAGTTCTTTGCGGTGCTTTTGCCAGCTTGAGTCTTTTCAGTTTTCTAGCGAGAGGCTGAGTGCTTCCATCCTCATGTGAAGCTGAACCACTAGCCATGAACATAGGCCAGGGCCTCAGCCGTTCCTTGCCACTCCGTGTGGTAAATGGCATATTGGCAAGTTTACGCTTCTCCTCCGACAATTTTATTTTAGGTTTTGGAGTCCTTTTTTTTCTGATATTTGGTGTTTTGGATTTGACATGCTCTGTACTATGACATTGGGCATCGGCCTTGGCAGACGACGTTGCTGGCATTTCATCGTCTCGGCCATGACTAGTGGCAGCAGCTTCAGCACGAGGTGGAAGTGGATCTTGATCTTTCCCTAATTTTGGAACCTCAACTTTTTTGTTCTCCATATTTTATAGGCAGAACTAAAAGGCACCTCAGGTAAACAATGGAGATGGATGGATTGGATACTAGTATACAATTATGGACGGACTGCCACGGTTAGGTGGTATAAAAAAACCACGGTTAGGTGGTATATATTATAATAATAATACAATTATGGATGGACGGACTGCCTGCCGACTGCCGACACAGAGGTAGCCACAGCCGTGAACTACCGCACTGTACACTGGTTGATAAAGAGATAGTAGTATACTCGTAACAACTAGTATGACACTATGACGACGGTATAAAGAAAGAAAAAAAAATACCACAGTTAGGTGGTATATATTATAATAATAATACAATTATGGATGGACGGACTGCCTGCCGACTGCCGACACAGAGGTAGCCACAGCCGTGAACTACCGCACTGTACACTGGTTGATAAAGAGATAGTAGTATACTCGTAACAACTAGTATGACACTATGACGACGGTATAAAGAAAGAAAAAAAAATACCACAGTTAGGTGGTATATATTATAATAATAATACAATTATGGATGGACGGACTGCCTGCCGACTGCCGACACAGAGGTAGCCACAGCCGTGAACTACCGCACTGTACACTGGTTGATAAAGAGATAGTAGTATACTCGTAACAACTAGTATGACACTATGACGACGGTATAAAGAAAGAAAAAAAAATACCACAGTTAGGTGGTATATATTATAATAATAATACAATTATGGATGGACGGACTGCCTGCCGACTGCCGACACAGAGGTAGCCACAGCCGTGAACTACCGCACTGTACACTGGTTGATAAAGAGATAGTAGTATACTCGTAACAACTAGTATGACACTATGACGACGGTATAAAGAAAGAAAAAAAAATACCACAGTTAGGTGGTATATATTATAATAATAATACAATTATGGATGGACGGACTGCCTGCCGACTGCCGACACAGAGGTAGCCACAGCCGTGAACTACCGCACTGTACACTGGTTGATAAAGAGATAGTAGTATACTCGTAACAACTAGTATGACACTATGACGACGGTATAAAGAATGAAAAAAAAACCACGGTTAGGTGGTATATATTATAATAATAATACAATTATGGATGGACGGACTGCCTGCCGACTGCCGACACAGAGGTAGCCACAGCCGTGAACTACCGCACTGTACACTGGTTGATAAAGAGATAGTAGTATACTCGTAACAACTAGTATGACACTATGACGACGGTATAAAGAAAGAAAAAAAAATACCACAGTTAGGTGGTATATATTATAATAATAATACAATTATGGATGGACGGACTGCCTGCCGACTGCCGACACAGAGGTAGCCACAGCCGTGAACTACCGCACTGTACACTGGTTGATAAAGAGATAGTAGTATACTCGTAACAACTAGTATGACACTATGACGACGGTATAAAGAAAGAAAAAAAAATACCACAGTTAGGTGGTATATATTATAATAATAATACAATTATGGATGGACGGACTGCCTGCCGACTGCCGACACAGAGGTAGCCACAGCCGTGAACTACCGCACTGTACACTGGTTGATAAAGAGATAGTATACTCGTAACAACTAGTATGACACTATGACGACGGTATAAAGAATGAAAAAAAAACCACGGTTAGGTGGTATATATTATAATAATAATACAATTATGGATGGACGGACTGCCTGCCGACTGCCGACACAGAGGTAGCCACAGCCGTGAACTACCGCACTGTACACTGGTTGATAAAGAGATAGTAGTATACTCGTAACAACTAGTATGACACTATGACGGTATAAAGAATGAAAAAAAAACCACGGTTAGGTGGTATATATTATAATAATAATACAATTATGGATGGACGGACTGCCTGCCGACTGCCGACACAGAGGTAGCCACAGCCGTGAACTACCGCACTGTACACTGGTTGATAAAGAGATAGTAGTATACTCGTAACAACTAGTATGACACTATGACGACGGTATAAAGAAAGAAAAAAAAATACCACAGTTAGGTGGTATATATTATAATAATAATACAATTATGGATGGACGGACTGCCTGCCGACTGCCGACACAGAGGTAGCCACAGCCGTGAACTACCGCACTGTACACTGGTTGATAAAGAGATAGTAGTATACTCGTAACAACTAGTATGACACTATGACGACGGTATAAAGAATGAAAAAAAAACCACGGTTAGGTGGTATATATTATAATAATAATACAATTATGGATGGACGGACTGCCTGCCGACTGCCGACACAGAGGTAGCCACAGCCGTGAACTACCGCACTGTACACTGGTTGATAAAGAGATAGTAGTATACTCGTAACAACTAGTATGACACTATGACGGTATAAAGAATGAAAAAAAAACCACGGTTAGGTGGTATATATTATAATAATAATACAATTATGGATGGACGGACTGCCTGCCGACTGCCGACACAGAGGTAGCCACAGCCGTGAACTACCGCACTGTACACTGGTTGATAAAGAGATAGTAGTATACTCGTAACAACTAGTATGACACTATGACGACGGTATAAAGAAAGAAAAAAAAATACCACGGTTAGGTGGTATATATTGTAATACAATTATGGATGGACGGACTGCCTGCCGAGTTCCGACTGCCGACACAGAGGTAGCCACAGCCGTGAACTACCGCACTGTACTGTGTCTGCTGCTAATATAGACTGGTTGATAAAGAGATAGTATACAATACATACAACAATATACTACTATACTGGTGGTCAGGCACTGGTCACCACTAGTCACACTGGCAGTGGCACTCCTGCAGCAAAAGTGTGCACTGTTTAATTTTAAATTAATATAATATTATGTACTCCTGGGGGCTCCTGCTATAACAACCTGCAGTGCTCCCCAGTCTCCCCCACAATTATTATAAGCTTTGCCTTTTATACATTGATGTGCAGCACACTGGGCTGAGCTGAGTGCACACAGACTGAGTCACACTGTGTGACTGGCTGCTGCTGTGTATCGTTTTTTTTCAGGCAGAGAACGGATATAGCAGAGAACGGATATATTATATTAAAATAAATAAAAGTTAACTAACAACAACTGCACTGGTCACTGTGGTAAACTCTGTCTGACTCTGCACAATCTCTCTCTCTCTTCTAATCTAATTTCTAATGGAGAGGACGCCAGCCACGTCCTCTCCCTATCAATCTCAATGCACGTGTGAAAATGGCGGCGACGCGCGGCTCCTTATATAGAATCCGAGTCTCGCGAGAATCCGACAGCGTCATGATGACGTTCGGGCGCGCTCGGGTTAACCGAGCAAGGCGGGAGGATCCGAGTCTGCTCGGACCCGTAAAAAAAACATGAAGTTCGTGCGGGTTCGGTTTCAGAGAAACCGAACCCGCTCATCTCTACAGTAAATACAATACAATACAATTACGTTTTAAGGGAAAATGAGAGAAAAAGGAGAAGAGAGAGAGAGAGAGATATGGCCCATAATAACGAGAAAGACAATATGATTGCGGAGAAAACTTACGCACAAAGGGAAAGATCGCATGCGCCTCTGGACATCCAGCTCCCGATTATCAGCAATGAGAAACGTTTAAGAGTGAGAGCTGGATGTGATCGGCTTGTCTATTTATGCCCCACACACAATACAATTCAATGGTCCCTACAATCTCATTGTTCATTGGACACAGGAATTCCTCTCCGCATTATAACAAAAGGTCATAGGTAGATTCATACAGGTGGGCTGTGACAATTTCCAACTGCTCAGGTGGGTGGGAAACTAGGTTTCCCGCCGCATGGATAAGTAAGTGCAAATAATAGTAAATGGACATAAACTTCTTATGTCCATAACTATTCGCACGAGCGATTAATCTGTTTCAAACCAACACCGGAATATTGCTAATTAAATACTCTTCCGATGGATACTAAACACCACTGTATTACTCCTGTCTGACCCTTCGTATCAAACAATGAGGGATCTCTTTGTCCAGGAACATGCTACATTAACTAAACTTTCAGAATCTATCAAAGGGACCATAATCTACAAAATACATTATATAGTTAAAATATGTTATGAACGAGTCGCCTGCTAGACGCACACAAACTCTACCGTAAATGCGCATACCGTGCGCCTACGGGTGCCCGCAACAGCGAGTATGCGCACGCACGGGAGAGCGCACGCATGCGCAGCAGGGACACATATGAGGTGCAAATATGGCAGTGTGCATCGTGATATTTTTCTGACTTTGACAAGGGCGCCGCACCAGGGCAAGATCCGCTGCTGCTGTGTGCCCCCCGCTGCCGCGCCCCCCCGCTGCCACTGCCCACTGTGAAGGGAAACTAGACGCGTACGCGTCTAGTTTCCCTTCGTGGAGGGGTCCTTTACTGTGCAGTGCGCGATGACGTCATCGCGCACCGCACATCAAAGGTCCTCTCCACGAAGGGAAACTAGACGCTACGCGTCTAGTTTCCCTTTGTGGAGAGGACCTTTGCTGTGCGGTGCGCAATGATGTCATCGCGCACCGCACATCATTTCAGTCTGTACAGGGGGCATAAATGACCATGCTCCCTGTATGAAGCCTCACCCCCTATTGCCGCCCGGGGCGCACAGAGCCCCAGAACCGGCCCTGTCTAAACAGTGTGGGGAGGAGAGGAAGGGGCTGCCCAGCTGCTTGGGGAGCACTGGGCACGCCACCAAATTTTTAAAAAAACGGGGGTTGTAGTGCGATGCCCAGTGGTGCAAGTATGCGGGTACGGAGTACCATGACAGCGGATACTCAGTACCACCTGCCACACACATTGCACCCGTGACCACCATTAACCCAATTATAATTCACCTCAAAGTAACAAGACCATGGTGCTTGGCAGCATGACAACGCCTTCCAGTTTGTCAGGGTTACTGGGAGCGCAACGGTGATGTCATGATGCCACATCACACTTCCTCCTTTGGCGGCTGTGGCTGGCGTGAAGAGAGGAGCCTGATTGCACTTCTCCACTGCGTCTCTTGCTGGGAGCATTAATTTCTAATATAATGTTGTCAAAGTCGGAAAAATATCACGCTACACGTTGCCATATATTCACCCCATGCGCTTGCCCGCTGCACGTGCACGTTCTCTCCCGTGCGTGCGCATATTCGCAGCTGCGTGGCGGCACCTCCACGGCCGTGCTCATTGGCACGTGGTATGCGCACTTACAGTAGAGTTCGTGTGCGTCTAGCGGGCGACTCAATCGTTACATAGTAAATCCAAATAGTGTGTTTTATAGATAATGTTCCCCTTAATAATAACTGTAAGTTTGTTTAATGTAACTGGTCCCTGGACAGAGGAATTCCTCTTTTCATGGTACGAAGGGTCAGACAGGGTTTGAGCAGTTGTGTTTGGTACCTAACTAAAGAACATTTTATTAGAAACAATCCGGTGCTGGTTAGGTAAAGATTAATCGCTCCTGCGTATAGTTATGTCTATTAGTAGTTTCTGGACATTTACTATATTTGCGGTTCATTATCCATGCGGCGGGAATTCTGAGATTCCCTCCCACCTGAGCAGATTGATATAGTCACAGCCCACCTGTTCAAACTAACCTATGACCTTTTGTTATGATGCGAGGAGACATTCCTGTGTCCAATGAACAATGAGATTATAGGTCCCTTTGTAGTGTACTGTATGCAGTGTATATAAGGACAGCCAGCCTGGCCAGCTCATTCCCTCTCTCCACAAACGGTTTTCATCTTGACTAACTTGGAGCTGGTACCAGAAGCTGCGCAGCGATCATTCCCCAGTGTGTGTAAGTTATTCTCTGTAACCAACTTGTTCCCTGTTTGTATTTGCCATACTCTCTCTCTCTCTCTGTTATTGTATAAGATTGTGACGCTATTGTGTATTTATGTGTAGTTATTCTGCTTAGATATTGATGATAGACTGTGGTGTATGAATTGTTAACTGTATTCCCCTTTTTACATTAGCTAGACATTGTTAGTAAAGGTGTTGGAACCTTAGCAAGGTATCGTGTGTTTATTACATTGCAGAGGGTAATAGGAGCATCTCAATCGCTCAAGCAGCTTTAGTATTAACAAGGTTAAGCAGCGTTATATCATTACAGTATCTCAGCACTAAGAATTACAGTATAAGCATACTCTGTGTACGGTTTAAAAGGTTATTTTCTGTGTGTACGCTCGCTGTGTGTATCCTGTACTCACAGCGCAGTGTGTGTACGTAACTTGCGTACCACGTGCGAGGTCTTTGTACGCAAATAGCGTACGAAGTGCGTAGCACGTGCACGAGGGACAGCGGCCATTACGGCTTCACGACAGTAGTAATAGCTTGTGTTCTAAGGTAAATAATCAGCTTTATCAATTGGCGGCTCGTCCGTCCTCCACATATCCGCACTAGCGAATACAGACTTTATCTGTCAGCAAGGGCGGTAAGGCAGTAGTGCTGGCTAGATAAGCGTCTGTTTCGCTACGTTGTAGGAGTGCTGGTGGAATCCGGAACCGGAGGTAAGAACAATACGCTATTGTCTTTAAAACTGTTTATTTTGTCTTGCGTACGCACGCACGCACACATCTGCATTTCTTTTAATTTGTGTATTTTCACACCTCACTCTCCTGGTTGCCATTTCATAATTGATAACGTGCTGAGAAAGATTTGTTGCTATTGGTAGTCAAAGAGTAAAAATAATACATTAAGAGGTAATTTGTAAAACACGCACACAGCTTTGCCTAAAGATACAAGGAAAGACCTGTGTGGTGCTCGGTAGATGATTACAGTTAAAGATCATCTACATTGATATAAACGTGTTAATTGTATTTCTGTGGACATATCTGGCCGGCGTACACGTGTCTCTAACAAAAGGGTGAGACTAGCGTACGCGACGCAAGGGCCGACGCACGGAGCGTATTTACGCAACGGAGCGTCTGGGTACGCCCACATGATACAAATCACACGATAGTATTGTTTTAGTAGGCGATAAGGAGGCAACGCGATAATAGCGCAAATCGATCTCAGTGTCCAAAATTTTTAGCTAATAGATCCTTCTCTAAGTTGCAACTCCTCTGGACTAGACTGTGTTACTGAATGAAAGGGATTTCTGCGCAGAAACGAAAGTAAAGTGTATATGAGGTGAAAGTGTGTGTATACATATATAAGTATTTTCTCATCTTTGGTTGGAACGTAGAAGTCGAGTTCTCGTGAGGACATCCACGAAAGTGACGGCGTGTGGTGGCTTGGGAGGCATCCCTTGTTAAACATATATAGGAGCATTAGAGTATAGCAGAGTAAAAAGTCTACTGTAGACACACACCAGGAGGTCACAGACCAGGAGGTCCAGACACAGACCAGGAGGTCACAGACCAGGAGGTCCAGACACAGACCCGGAGGTCTAGGTACAGCAGACTAGGAAGTCGCTATAGATAGAGTCAAGAAGCACAACACCAGGAAGGGTTGGTGCGGTACCCATATAGGCCATTAAGCTCAGGCTGAAGGAATTCGCAGCCACAATTTTCGATTCCACTGGTCGTTCCGCACATAAGATTAGTTGCTTATGTGCAGTACGATTGTACCGCACGTAATTGTGTGCATTAGTTAGTAACTTGACCCAGTACCGTTTGCGTACGCTAGAGGGGTCATAAACGCTATTTGTACATTCTAACGTGATTTGTGAATTTTTATTTTATTTTAAGGGAGGTTCGCTGGTCACTCAGGAATTCTCTAACAACCGATACTTGCTGGGGACGGGTAACCTACTCCCACACACCTCAGTAAATAAAGGTTTATAGGGGCCCTAGGTTGGGTACAGCAGCTCTGAGTCAGTGATTGCAGTACTGGCCAACGTGGGCTAGAGTGTGTGAAGGTACTCTGTAAAGTTTCACCGTCGGCCTACCCCGGACATCTTGGTTTTTGTAAGGGTTCGCTGAAGACCCTGATTTGAAGGTTAGAGGTAGTGAAGGCAACGCCTGCAAAGATGGGGGCCAGTTGTTCAGGTAGGGGGCGATCAACCATGGTTCCGGTTGATTTAGTAAACCGGCCAACAGGGTCGGCAAGGTATATCATGTGTGAAAAATACGGTTCACACACAAAGGTTTTGTGCAAAGAATGGGAAAGAATGACTGTGCATGATGGGGAAAAGTTCCCATGGGTAGGCAGTTTTAGCCCAGAGGTGTTACAAAATCTAAGGAGAAGGATATGTCTCATTAAATCTGCAAAGAGACGGATCAAGCATTATGACTATTTACAGTTATGGCAACAGGAGGGTGAAATACAGAGAGGATTGGCTCAAGCGGGTGGATCTAACCCAATCAGAAAACTGATAGCCACCGCGCCACCGCCACCATACATAACGGGAGAGAAAGTGGTTACAGAGAATGACACACTGGTGTATGATAAACATGCACTTAGTAACTGTATAAATGTTAAGAATAATGTAACTAAGATTATTGATGCAAATACTAATCCGTGCAAGCTGTACCCTGTTTTAAACTTTCCCCAGGATTGTGACCAAGAGGATGAGCCAACAACAATGGCCCTCATTCCGAGTTGATCGGTCGCAAGGCGAATTTAGCAGAGTTACACACGCTAAGCCGCCGCCTACTGGGAGTGTATCTTAGCATCTTAAAATTGCGACCGATGTATTCGCAATATTGCGATCACAAACTACTTAGCAGTTTTAGAGTAGCTTCAGACTTACTCTGCCTGTGCGATCAGTTCAGTGCTTTTCGTTCCTGGTTTGACGTCACAAACACACCCAGCGTTCGGCCAACCACTCCCCCGTTTCTCCGGCCACTCCTGCGTTTTTTCCGGAAACGGTAGCGTTTTCAGCCACACGCCCATAAAACGCAGTGTTTCCGCCCAGTAACACCCATTTCCTGTCAATCACATTACGATCGCCGGAGCGATGAAAAAGCCGTGAGTAAAAATACTTTCTTCATAGCAAAGATACTTGGCGCAGTCGCAGTGCGAATATTGCGCATGCGCACTAAGCGGAATTTCACTGCGATGCGATGAAAAATACCGAGCGAACGACTCGGAATGAGGGCCAATATCGGCACTCTCTCTAGCAGCCACCATAGCAGAAACAACAGTGGGCACGTCCCAACCAGTAAGAGCAGTATCAAAGGCCCCTAGCGGAGGGACAGGTGAGGTCGTATCAACCGGTAAGTACGACACTATACACTATGCTGAAACCATTACACCACATGTTGTAGAATCTACTCAGAATGATGTTATTGAACTTAATCCTATCAGGATAATTGCAGTGCCAAATGGGAAAACTGACACTTCAGGAGCCACTCCTATCAGAAACATCGCCATGCACTGCCCCTTTTCCCGAACGGAATTAAGATCAATGGTGTCTGAATTCCCTGATCCTAGAAAAGATCTAGTTGCAAGCCAGAAGTACATTAGAGAGCTAGGACATACGGTAGAGCCCAATAACAAAGATTGGCGGACATTGCTGAGGGCATGTTTACCCTCCAATGTCGACTCAGTGAGTTTTATAACTGACTGTAGACTACATGAAGAAGTACCCCTTACTGAGGAGTACAATCAAGATAATGTGAAAAGAATTAACTTGCAGCTGGGAGTATATTTCCCAGCTGTTGCTAAATGGAACAAAATTTATTCCATCAAGCAAAAGGAGGGAGAAACAGCGGATGATTATTTTCATCGGGCACTGCAGGAAATGGCTAAGTATACAGGGATAGAAGACATTAAAACAAATTTAAATCATAGAGAAGTAGCAGTATCTGTGTTAATGGATGGTTTAAAGCAAGTATTGAGGACGAGGGTACAGACCACCCAACCATGTTGGCGAGGTTTGTCGGTGGCTACTTTGAGAGAGGCCGCTATTGATCATGATCGGAATATCACCAGACACAGGGAGTCACAGAGTGATAAGTTAATGGCCGTAAGTATACAGGCCCTGACCACAAGGCCACCTCAGCATAAGTTTCAGACCCCTGTGGGTAAGTCAAATGTGGTAACTTGTTATTACTGTCATAAAGAGGGACATTTTGCACGAGACTGTAAAAGTAAAAACATACAAAACTCATACCGAACCCCTAGACAACGACATGACACACGAAATTGGGATCAAGGACCGCAGAGACGGAGTTATGAGCCACATGCAGGGGAAACAAGAAGGTATCCCCCAAGGAGAGACTGGCAAGTCTCCGACAGTTCCCATTTACCCCCTTCACAGGTAATAGCTGCCAGTGCGATACAGGGAGGTCACCACACACCATAGGGGTGGGGCCACACCTGTAATCTGCAGCCAGTGAAATTGATTGCGAGCCTTGGAAGTGAACCCGAGGTCACAATTGATGTAGCTAGTAGATCTCAAAATTTCCTTGTAGATACGGGGGCGGCCAAGTCAGTGATAAATTCGACCGTGGGCATGAGAACCACTGGTAAAACAATTCCAGCCATGGGAGTAACAGGAGTAGTATGACAATATCCTTTAAGCAAACCAGCAGAGATTACGATAGGGCCTTTGCATACCAAACATTCTTTTCTGTTGGCTGCATTGGCTCCGACTAATCTCCTAGGGAGAGATTTACTGTGCAAAATGGGATGCGTCATATACTGTACTCCTGAAGGTGTGTTCTTGGACATACTCGAAAACCACGCTCAGGAAGCGCAGGATATGCTAGACTCCCCAACAAGATTAATGTCACACACTGTTGTTGTAAATAGGTGTCCGTCCAAGGTAGAAGAAATGATTTCCCAGATACCGGAGTCACTTTGGGCCAAGGATGGACAAGACACTGGATTGATGGCAAACGTAGCCCCAGTAGTTGTACAAGTAAATGATGGTAGGATAGCTCCAAAAATCCCACAATACCCTCTGAAGCCAGAGGTGGAGTTAGGAGTTTACCCTGTAATAGAGCGCTTGCTACAACAGGGCATTCTGGTAAGAACGTCCAGCACTGCCAATAGTCCCATCTTCCCTGTTAAAAAGAGTGGGGGGAGGGGTTACAGATTAGTGCAGGATCTAAGAGGGATCAACAAAATAGTTGAGAGTCAATTCCCCGTAGTGCCAAATCTATGCAAATCCCTCCCACTGCCAAATTTTTCACTGTAATTGACCTCTGCTCCGCTTTCTTCTCGGTACATCTGCACCCTGACAGTCAATACTTATTCGCATTCACATACAGAGGAGTTCAGTATACCTGGACTCGCTTACCACAAGGTTTCATAGACAGTCCAAGTATCTTCTCACAGGCCCTGCATGATTGTTTACAGTCTTTCCAACCAGAGAGTGGATCAGTATTGATACAGTATGTGGATGATTTACTACTGTGTTCAGATTCACTGGAAGCGTCCCTGAGAGATACGAAACAACTCCTGTTTCATCTTTCAGACACAGGACACAAGGTTTCCAAGGACAAATTACAATTATGCCAGGCCCGGGTGAAGTATTTGGGACACTGTCTGACACAAGGACTGAGACACCTCACCGCTGATAGAATTCAAGCAATTCGTGACATGACCCTGCCACAAACCCAGCAACAGATTAGAACGTTTTTAGGAATGTGTGGGTATTGCCTTAACTGGATCCCAGGTTTTTCCATACTGGCCTTACCTTTGCAGGAGATGGTCTCATCAAGCAAACCTGATCGGATTTCGCACACAGACGAGTCTGAGATGGCATTTGAGAGACTTAAACAGTGCCTAACGCAGGCACCGGCATTAGGTATGCCAGATTATGGGAAACCCTTTGAGCTGTACGGAACAGAGAGTGCTGGGTGCGCAGCAGGTGTTTTAACCCAGAAGCATGGTGATGCCAGCAGGCCGGTAGCTTACTACTGCGCTCAGCTAGATACGGTAGCGCGATCCCTCCCCACATGCTTGCGAAGTGTTGCAGCAATAGCATTGCTAGTTACGAAAAGCGAAGATGTAGTGCTAGGACACAACCTCACAATCCATACGCCCCATGCAGTATCAGCCTTGCTGAATTCTGCCTAAACCAGACACGTCTCATCAGCATGGTTTACTAGGTGGGAATTGGCATTAATGGCCCCGGTAAACATCACTATAAAGAGATGCAGCGCACTAAATCCTGCAACATATCTTCCAGGTGTGCCTGGACAGTCACAAAGGGTGGAGGATGAGAGTGATGGTGAGGGAGGATTTAGTGGGGACAGCGACACACATGATTGTATGGAATATTTGACCCAAAATTTCACGGCAAGGCCTGACATCAGTGACAACCCACTGGAAGATGTAGATTTTACTTTCTACACTGACGGTAGTTGTCACAGACAGACGGACTCGGGAGACTTGTGTACTGGATACGCAGTCGTAGATGACCAAGGTACCATAGAAGCGGAACCGCTAGGCCCACCACACTCAGCACAAGTTGCTGAACTGGTTGCCCTAACCAGAGCATGTGAATTGGCTAAGGGCAAGTCAGACAATATCTACACAGATTCCAGGTACGCCTTCGGAGTAGTCAATGATTTCGGAGCCCTATGGCGCCTCAGAAATTTCATGACGGCAGCTGGCACACCCATAGCGCATGCAGCCCACATCAAAAGACTTCTAACAGTTGGCCCTTTCCAGGTAATACAAATTGATTTCATACAATTGCCACCTTGTAGAAATTTAAAATATGTATTGGTCTGTATTGATGTATTCTCAAATTGGGTTGAAGCATTTCCAGCGGCCACAAATACCGCTGTATTTACTGCAAAGAAAATTGTGCAGGAATTTGTGTGTAGGTACGGTATTCCTAGAATAATTGAAAGTGATAGGGGTACCCATTTCACAGGTGAAGTCTTTCAAACAATGTGTAAGTTGATGGGAATTAATAGTAAGCTGCACACTCCGTACCACCCTCAGGCGAGTGCGAAGGTGGAAAGAGTAAACAGCACTATTAAAAATAAATTGAGCAAGGTAATGACTGAAACAGGACTGTTATTGCCTGAAGCTTTGCCAATCGTATTATACAGCATCAGAACCACTCCCAGGTCCCCTCTTAATCTGTCTCCTTTTGAAATTCTGTTTGGTCGACAACCCCATGTTATGATTAACCCCCAGGATGATTTGAAATGTAACAATGAAGTAACCGTAAAGTACTTGGTTAAAATGAGTAAGCAATTGAAGAATCAGAATGATAATCTAAAGTTGGTGATTCCTGATTTGCCGGACAGTAATTGTCATGACATTGAACCTGGGGATTATGTAATGATACGGAATTTTCTACGCTCAGGTTGCCTTATTGACAGATGGGAAGTACCATGTCAAGTCTTATTGACCAGCACAACTGCTTTGAAGGTTGCAGAGAGAGAGACTTGGGTCCATACGTCTCATTGTAAAAAGGTTGCTGATCCAGAGAGGTCCCGTGACAAAGAACAGACGGTAGAGGTTGTATCACTAGAGTGTCTGTTCAGGGAAGATTGAGACGACACCTGAGCATTGAGGATAATAAGACCAGAAGCTTGTCAAGCCAGATTTCTTTTTCCCATTTGTTATTTTCTCCAGTTCCCACCTCCCTCCTATTTCCCTTCCCCCTTCTTATTTTTCTCCTTTTACTCCTCTAAGATGGACTTGCCCCAAGAGACTGTGATATGGATTTTCCTGTTAACCATGATGTTGACCAGAGCAGTCTGTTTCGGTGAGAGTACCATGGAGGTCGAGGAAGGATCTGGAATGGGTTCTGATGACCAGGATGGAGGCGTAGATTTCCAAGAACAACATAATCACCGAGTAAAGGCGAGTATCAGAAAACGATCTGATAGCATTGACAATAGAAGGAATTGTGAAGGATTGTTAGCTGAAGAGAACTGCATCTGTAGACACTGTGACAGTATAGTTGAGGATGGGTGCATCAAGAAATGTCAATCCAGTTTTAATATCCATATGGACCGGCATCCATTGAGTGACTATCACACCTTAGTGGGTAAAGTGTTAAATCAGACAGACTGTTGGGTATGCTCTCAAGTACCTCAAGGCCATAGCAAATCAGGACTAGTACCATTCCCTTTAACGGTAGGAGAGGTACTTGAGCTAAGTGGTGGGAGGCCGGTGGACAGGAGGTTCAATATCTCTAGTCCTCTTAGTTTGAAGCTCCACCAATATCATGTGGATAGATCGTTAGTGTGCTTTAATTTTTCCAATCCCCGAAAGCCGGGAAATTGGGAAGTGTCATGGAGTAATCAAACCATGACATTTTCACACAGAGCCGACAGAATGCCCATAGACACAGAACTTATACGCCAGATAGCCGACCATAGAAAATTCTTCCGGTATAGGTACACTTTAGGAAGTAGGACCATGCGAGTTGGAGAAGTATCACCAGGATACTGTACACATATCGTACAAACAGATACGTGTACTAAACAGATGGGAGAATTAGGGTTAGGAGATTTCACATGGAAAATTTGTAACATGGTAATGTCATACTCCGTCCCATATGTTCTCCCCGATGATGCATATTTCATATGCGGGAGGAAGGCGTATAAGTGGCTTGCCCCAAACTCAGATGGATTGTGTTATATTGGAAAAGTACTGCCTGAAGTAATGACTGCATCCCATAACAAAATGAAAGATATTCACCGTAGTGCCCAAGCTCCTTATACTCACACTCATTACGAGCACATCGTTAAACGGCACCTGATAGAGAGAACAGAGCATCCGGCCTCTGACCTGATCCATGAATCCACCGGGATTCAAGTCCTACTCGCGTTAGATGTCACTCGCACCGCCAGAGGAGTGTTAAATTATAGATATATATCTGCGCTTGCAAATTTATTTGACAATATCACCGAAATGTATGACGACACATTCAGGTATACTGGGAGAGAGTTACAAGCCTACAAAACAGAACTGGTTCAGCATAGGATGATTCTCAATTACCTCACAGCTGTGACAGGCGGGTATTGTGTTACCCTAGCAACTCAGTATGGAATAAAGTGCTGCACGTATATCACAAACAGCACTGAGGACCCAGTCGAGGTCATAGACCAAAAGATGGATGACATTTTGCAATTAAAATGGGAGTTCCGAAGGAAACATAATCTCACTCTCGCTGCTGTGGGTAATGAGCTGACCGGTTGGGTGTCATGGTTGAACCCACGAAATTGGTTCTCGGGCTTAGGAGAATGGGCCCAAGGTATTATCATGGATGTAGGGAAGTTTCTCTTGTGTATATTGGGAGTCGTCATATTTGTTGGCCTGATATTTAGATGCATTCGGATTTTAACGAAGTGTAAAGGTAGTACCAGAGTGATGAGTTTAAGGAGCGAAGACACTATAATAACAACAACAAATTTGATGTATGACCCAACGATAGAGACAATGTTGTGATGAAAATGTGATTCCACGGTCCCTTTCTTTCACCCGTTTCTCCTTTGTTTTCCTCCAAGGTACAAAGACATCCGCTTGGAAGAAGACTTTGACAACCTCTCTTATACAGACCATCGATGGACTATACCACAGACCCCCAATATCCCTAGTGACTTTACATTTTTACGATAGCCCAAATATTTTAGTGACTGTAACTTTCTGGACAATGGAAAAGCTTTTGTCGCCATTTATAGCAAAAGCATCGAGAGACGTCAGACAACATGTACATCAAGACAAGACATCAGACAAGACCTCAATCGGCGAATGCATATTAAACTCACATAGTTTATGACTGCATTTGTACTAATTACTTCTTATCTTCACCTCTACAACCTTCAGGTAATGACACACATAGTCGATAGGGAATATAGATACAGATATCAGCACTCACATACCCCCCCACTCATGTATCATCAACTAAAATGTGTTCCCCCATTTTGTTGCAACCAAAAGCTGAAAAGAGCTCGGTAAAGTTTGACAGCCCATCCACAGACCCTTAATACGGGATAAGAAGGAATTCAAATGTATACTTCGCAATACCTTGAAGCTTGATTTAAAACATGTACGGCACGATGATACATGACCCCTCAAACATGGATTCATACACACATTCTTCTACTATCTCACTAGATCATACTTTTTTCCCACCTTCTCCTCTCCTCCCTTTTCTCAATCATAAAATGGCACTAACATGATGGTATATATATTTTTCTTTTTGAACTGTTTTAGGAAGTGGCAGTTATTAATGACTGCCAAAGGGTGGACTGTCAAAGTCGGAAAAATATAATGCTACACGTTGCCATATATTCACCCCATGCGCTTGCCCGCTGCACGTGCACGTTCTCTCCCGTGCGTGCGCATATTTGCAGCTGCGTGACGGCGCCTCCACGGCCGTGCGCATTGGCGCGTGGTATGCGCACTTACAGTAGAGTTCATGTGCGTCTAGCGGGCGACTCAATCGTTACGTAGTAAATCCAAATAGTGTGTTTTATAGATAATGTTCCCCTTAATAATAACTGTAAGTTTGTTTAATGTAACTGGTCCCTGGACAGAGGAATTCCTCTTTTCATGGTACGAAGGGTCAGACAGGGTTTGAGCAGTTGTGTTTGGTACCTAACTAAAGAACATTTTATTAGAAACAATCCAGTGCTGGTTAGGTAAAGATTAATCGCTCCTGCGTATAGTTATGTCTATTAGTAGTTTCTGGACATTTACTATATTTGCGGTTCATTATCCATGCGGCGGGAATTCTGAGATTCTCTCCCACCTGAGCAGTTTGATATAGTCACAGCCCACCTGTTCAAACTAACCTATGACCTTTTGTTATGATGCGAGGAGACATTCCTGTGTCCAATGAACAATGAGATTATAGGTCCCTTTGTAGTGTACTGTATGCAGTGTATATAAGGACAGCCAGCCTGGCCAGCTCATTCCCTCTCTCCACAAATGGTTTTCATCTTGACTAACTTGGAGCTGGTACCAGAAGCTGCGCAGCGATCATTCCCCAGTGTGTGTAAGTTATTCTCTGTAACCAACTTGTTCCCTGTTTGTATTTGCCATACTCTCTCTCTCTCTCTCTCTGTTATTGTATAAGATTGTGACGCTATTGTGTATTTATGTGTAGTTATTCTGCTTAGATATTGATGTTAGACTGTAGTGTATGAATTGTTAACTGTATTCCCCTTTTTACATTAGCTAGACATTGTTAGTAAAGGTGTTGGAACCTTAGCAAGGTATCGTGTGTTTATTACATTGCAGAGGGTAATAGGAGCGTCTCAATCGCTCAAGCAGCTTTAGTATTAACAAGGTTAAGCAGCGTTATATCATTACAGTATCTCAGCACTAAGAATTACAGTATAAGCATACTCTGTGTACGGTTTAAAAGGTTATTTTCTGTGTGTATGCTCGCTGTGTGTATCCTGTACTCACAGCGCAGCGTGTGTACGTAACTTGCGTACCACGTGCGAGGTCTTTGTACGCAAATAGCGTACAAAGTGCGTAGCACGTGCACGAGGGACAGCGGCCATTACGGCTTCACGACAGTAGTAATAGCTTGTGTTCTAAGGTAAATAATCAGCTTTATCAATGTGGACACTACTATATATGTTTATTATTATGGGAGTATTACTACATATTTCTATTGTAATGTGGACACTACTATATATTTCTATTATACCAGGGGCACTACTACACTATATATTCCTGTTATAATATATTAATTATTATATATTAATATTACATTGGGGGCATTACTATATATTTTTATTATACTGGGGGCATTACTATATATTTCTATTATACTGGAGGTAGTACTATATATTTCTAGCCTTGCCTCCAGAGTGCAAAGAAAAGGGGCTTTGTAGTGTCGCCATGCCACTAGTGTCATATAGCCACTCCCACTTGTAGCATGTGGCCACGCTACCTCACAACTCATGACCACGCCCATTTTCGGCACTCAGTACCACTAAGAAAATATTTCTACTTGCACCACTGGCGATGCCCCACCTCTTATCCCAAGGATCCACCCAATTTTCTAGACCTTTCTGTCCTGCTCTACACTTTACTAAAGTTGGGAGGTATTTATATACATAGATAGTGTGTGCGTATATGTTTATATATAGACACACACACATATATATATATACAGTATAATGGGTACATGAGAAAACGCCACTGCGCAATATTGGGGGTCATTCAGACCCGATCGCATGCTGCCTTTTTTTTTGCAGCCATGCGATAGGGTCTGAACAGCGTATGTGTGTGGTCCACTATGCACAGGCGAGTCACTGGTTGGCAACAGGGGTGAATCTAACGAAGAAAGCGATTGCACCGGCGATCGCAAGAAGATTGACAGGCAGAAGGCATTCGTGAGTGGCCACTCACCGTTTTCGGGGAGTGTCTAGGAAAATGCAGGTGTGCCCGGCCGTTTACAGGGAGGGTTCCTGACGTCAGCTCCGTCCAGCATCATCGCAGCGGCTGAGTAAGTCCTGGGCTGTGCAGAAACTGCACAAACTTTTGTTTGTGTAGCTCAAGGGTTAAAGTGTGCCGAACGGGGCGGAACTGCGTTCCGTAAGTTCCACTTGGAGACGGAACCCAGTTCCACCTCCTCTGGCTTACCGCTGGAAGATGCTGGGCGCCCGCTGAGATTGTGTTACCTGCGGGCGCCCGGCTCCCTACTGAGTCAGTGTACGCTATGGGAGAGATGTCATGACGTCTCTCCCATAGTGCCGAGGAGCGGACGTCCGAAGGACTGCAGCAGTCGGACGCGGGAGCGGGACTTGGGGAGTATGGTGTTTTTGGTTTTTTTTTCCCTATGTGTAGCGGCACATCTACTGGGGGGCTTTACTATGGGGGGCATTACTACTGGGTGACATTACTACTGGGGGGCTTTACTACTGTGGGCAAACTACTCGGGGCATTACTACTGGGGGCTATTACTACTGGGGGAGCATTACTACTGGGGGGAAACTACAAGGGGGCAAGCTACTAGGAGCATTACTATTGGGGGCTAACGACTGGGGGCAAACTATAGGAGGGCATTACTACTGGGGGTATAACTACAGGTGCATTACTACAAGGGGCAAACTACAAGGGGGCAAACTACAGGGGGCTAAACTACTGGAGCATAACTACAGGGGTTAAACTACTGGGGGCATTACTACTTTGGGGCATTACTACTGGGGGCTAAACTACAAGGGGGCAAGCTACATGGGGCTAACTACTGGGGGCTTACTACTGGAGGCATTACTAATAGGGGCTAACTACTGGGGGCATTACTAATGGGGCAAACTACAGGAGGGCATTACTACTGGGGTAAACTACAGGAGGGCATTACTACTGGGGGTATAACTACAGGGGCATTACTACTTGGGGGCATTACTACAGGGGGCTAAACTACTGGGGCATAACTACAGGGGTTAAACTACTGGGGCATTACTACTGGGGGCTAAACTACAAGGGGACAAACTAAAAGGGGGCATAACAACAGGGGCTGAACTACAAGGGGGCAAACTACAGGGGGCATTACTACTGGGTGCTAAACTACAAGGGGGCAAACTACTGGGGCTAAACTACTGGGGGCATTTCTAACGGGCAAACTACATGCGGGCATAACTACAGGGCCTAAACAACTGGGGGCTAAACTACTGGGATCATAACTGCAGGGGCATTACCAGTGGGGGCATAACTACTGGGCTAGAACCAAGAAAGAAAGAACCCTTTGTTGGCGCACTAAGTTAAGACTGAAAAAAATGTGTAAGATTAAAACTTAGCTTTTAATTAGAACTATATTGATAAAAAATTATTTACAAAAGTTACTTTTAAAATATGCCCCCTCTTGTCACTATGTACACTATGCCAGTTACATACTTAGGTTACAGTAGTATGTATAATAAGCAGACATGCTTGTAATCAGTGTGTGTGTATAAAAGGTCAGTGAGTTTCTGGACTCTTGAAAGACCCTTGCATCTTTCATCAATTGCTGCACTGACGTGTCTGGATTCTGAGTCATGGGGAAAGCAAAAGAATTGTCAAAGGATCTGCGGGAAAAGGTTATTGAACTGTATAAAACAGTAAAGGGATATAAAAAGATATCCAAGCAATTGAGAATGCCAATTAGCAGTGTTCAAACTCTAATTAAGAAGTGGAAAATGAGGGATTCTGTGGAAACCAAATCACGGTAGGTAGACCAAAAAAATTTCAGCCACAACTGCCAGGAAAATTGTTCGGGATGCAAAGAAAAATCCACAAATAACTTCAGCTGAAATACAGGACTCTCTGAAAAAAAGTGGGGTGGTTGTTTCAAGATGGACCATAAGGAGACATTTGAAGAAAAATGGGCTGCATGGTCGAGTTGCCAGAAGAAAGCCATTACTACGCAAATGCCACAAAGCATCCCGCTTACAATACTCCAAACAGCACAGAGACAAGCCTCAAAACTTCTGGAACAAAGTCATTTGGAGTGATGAGACCAAAATTTAACTTTTTGGCCACAACCATAAATGTTACATTTGGAGAGGAGTCAACAAGACCTATGATGAAAGGTACACCATTCCTACTGTGAAACACAGAGGTGGATCGCTGATGTTTTGGGGATGTGTGAGCTACAAAGGCACTGGAAACTTGGTCAAAATTGATGGCAAGATGAATGCAGCATGTTATCAGAAAATACTGTAGGAAAATTTGCACTCATCAGCCCGGAAGCTGCGCATGGGACGTACTTGGACGTTCCAACATGACAATGATCCAAAACACAAGGCCAAGTCGATCTGTCATTGGCTACAGCAGAATACAATGAAGGTTCTGGAGTGGCCATCTCAGTCTCCTGACCTCAATATCATTGAGCCACTCTGGGGAGATCTCAAACGTGCAGTTCATGCAAGACAGCCCAAGAATTTACAGGAACTGGAGGCTTTTTGCCAAGAAGAATGGGCAGCTTTACCATCTGAGAAAATAAAGAGCCTCATCCACAACTACCACAAAAGACTTCAAGCTGTCATTGATGTTAAAGGGGACAATACACGGTATTAAGAACTGGAGTATGTCAACTTTTGATCAGGGTCATTTGGGTAGTTTCTGTTGTCATTATGATTTAAAAAGAGTAAAAACAGTTGTTTGACAATAAATGGTTTCACCCAAACACTAACCATGAGTGAAAGAAAAGTTTGTGAGTTATCATTCATATTCTCTGACAAATGGCCAGAAAATCACAAATTCTGCTAGGGTATGTAAACTTTTGAGCACAACTGTATTTAAGGCACAATGGCCTATTGTGCAGCAGGATATCAATATGTCCCTGAAATTGAGTAAAACATTGACACCCTCTAGAATATAATCAAATCTTGATCTCTAAACAGTACTATATATTTGTAATATCATATTTGAAATTCTCAGCTGACCAATATAGCCATTTAAGAAAAAAAGTAGGAATTCAGGTAAATGTGTGAATCTGCTGTCAACGTTAGACTGGATTGGAAGTGCTCATATACCTGCTGCATCGGATATTCTCTGGGGGTCACCCTCCAGGTTCTAGTCCGGCTCATAACTTTATTACAAAGGCGTCTTGGGGAGGGGAGGGCGAGTTCCACCACCTCTCTAGGACCACTTTATGCACTGGTGCAGCTCAGAGCCGGATAAAGAGGGTGGCCCCGGGGATAAGTACCCCTGGCCCCCTTTTTTAAAAGGGCCCCCCTCCGCATATCGTATCTGTGTTCCGATCTGCGGTATTGCGCTACGCTCCCTGGAGCCGGCGCCACGCGTAGCCGCAGGACATCTCAGCGATTGCTGTCCCTGATGGCTCTGGCTCCCGGCTCCACTGCATTGAAAAGGCTGGCCGCGACCTCACTCAGGGAGTGCCTGTAAAGAGAAGGACAGCTGAGCGACGGCTCAGCTGTCCAATAATCTGAGGAGCAGCAGCCTGCGGCTCAGTCATTGGCTGGCCACGCAGGCTGCAGGGAAGAACTAGAGGACGGCGCGTGGAGGAAGCAGCCAGCTCTCCTAGGCAGAAGATTATCTGTGGCTGTGCAGCCTGCCAGGAATAAAAGTACATAAAAAAACGTAAGGCTGGCTGTATGGCTGTATTATGTACTGGGTATATATATTAGTGATGAGCGGGTTCGGTTCCTCGGAGTCCGAACCCGCCCGAACTTCACTTTTTTTTACACGGGTCCGAGCGACTCGGATCCTCCCACCTTGCTCGGTTAACCCGAGCGCGCCCGAAGGTCATCATCCCGCTGTCGGATTCTCGCGAGACTCGGATTCTATATAAGGAGCCGCGCGTCGCCGCCATTTTCACACGTGCATTGAGTTGGTAGGGAGAGGACGTGGCTGGCGTCCTCTCCGTAATAGAAAAGACTAAGAGTGACATTGTTATAATTGTGGGGAGGATTGGGGACGGGGAGCAGCTGTTAGGGAGTACAGTGCAGGGTTTTGATTATACCACCAGTGATTTTAATCCTTTGTTTCTCTGCCTGAAAAATTAAAACGCTCCACCATATCTGTGGCTGTGCTCACTCAGTGTGCTGCACTGCTGCATGATATATCTGTGCTGAGTGCACTGCTCTGCTCACACTGCCTAATTGTGGGGACTGGGGAGCAGTTATAGCAGGAGTACAGTGCACAGTTTTGCTGACAGTGACCACCAGTCCAGTATACGTTTGTCTGCCTGAAAAACACTGTGGTGTTTTTTTTTCTTTCTTCATGCTAGTTTGTTTAGCAGTCTGCTGACAGTGTCCACCAGGTCCGTTATACAGTATATTATATATATAAGTACTAAGCAGCAGTACGGTAGGCCACGGCTGTACCTACCTCTGTGTCGTCAGTGCACTCGTCGTCCATAAGTAATATAATACTATACTATCCATCTATCTACATTGTATACCTGTGGTGTTTTTTTTTTCTTCATACTAGTTTAGCAGTCTGCTGACAGTGTCCACCAGGTCCGTTATACAGTATATGATATATATAAGCACTAAGCAGCAGTACGGTAGGCCACGGCTGTACCTACCTCTGTGTCGTCAGTGCACTCGTCGTCCATAAGTAATATAATACTATACTATCCATCCATCTACATTGTATACCTGTGGTGTTTTTTTTTTCTTTCTTCATACTAGTTTAGCAGTCTGCTGACAGTGTCCACCAGGTCCGTTATACAGTATATTATATATATAAGCACTAAGCAGCAGTACGGTAGGCCACGGCTGTACCTACCTCTGTGTCGTCAGTGCACTCGTCGTCCATAAGTAATATAATACTATACTATCCATCCATCCATCTACATTGTATACCTGTGGTGTTTTTTTTTTCTTTCTTCATACTAGTTTAGCAGTCTGCTGACAGTGTCCACCAGGTCCGTTATACAGTATATTATATATATAAGCACTAAGCAGCAGTACGGTAGGCCACGGCTGTACCTACCTCTGTGTCGTCAGTGCACTCGTCGTCCATAAGTAATATAATACTATACTATCCATCCATCTACATTGTATACCTGTGGTGTTTTTTTTTTCTTTCTTCATACTAGTTTAGCAGTCTGCTGACAGTGTCCACCAGGTCCGTTATACAGTATATTATATATATAAGCACTAAGCAGCAGTACGGTAGGCCACGGCTGTACCTACCTCTGTGTCGTCAGTGCACTCGTCGTCCATAAGTAATATAATACTATACTATCCATCCATCTACATTGTATACCTGTGGTGTTTTTTTTTTCTTTCTTCATACTAGTTTAGCAGTCTGCTGACAGTGTCCACCAGGTCCGTTATACAGTATATTATATATATAAGCACTAAGCAGCAGTACGGTAGGCCACGGCTGTACCTACCTCTGTGTCGTCACTCGTCGTCCATAAGTATAAGTAATAATAGTATACTATCCACCCATCTACATTGTATACCTGTGGTGGCTTTTAGTTGTGCGCAAAATATGGAGAACAAAAATGTGGAGGTTAAAAAAATAGGGAAAGATCAAGATCCACTTCCACCTCGTGCTGAAGCTGCTGCCACTAGTCATGGCCGAGACGATGAAATGCCATCAATGTCGTCTGCCAAGGCCGATGCCCAATGTCATAGTAGAGAGCATGTAAAATCCAAAACACAAAAGATCAGTAAAAAAATGACCCAAAAATCAAAATTAAAAGCGTCTGAGGAGAAGCGTAAACTTGCCAATATGCCATTTACGACACGGAGTGGCAATGAACGGCTGAGGCCCTGGCCTATGTTCATGGCTAGTGGTTCAGCTTCACATGAGGTGGAAGTACTCATCCTCTCGCTAGAAAAAAGAAAAGACTTGCAGCAAAAGCACAGCAAAGAACTGTGCGTTCTTCGAAATCACAAATCCCAAAGGAGAGTCCAATTGTGTCGGTTGCGATGCCTGACCTTCCCAACACTGGACGGGAAGAGCTTGCGCCTTCCACCATTTGCACGCCCCCTGCAAGTGTTGAAAGGAGCACCCGCAGTCTAGTTCCTGATAGTGAAATTGAAGATGTCAGTGTTGAAGTACACCAGGATGAGGATATGGGTGTTGCTTGGGCTGGGGAGGAAATTGACAAGGAGGATTCTGATGGTGAGGTGGTTTGTTTAAGTCAGGCACCCGGGGAGACACCTGTTGTCCATGGGAGGAATATGGCCATTGACATGCCTGGTGAAAATACCAAAAAAATCAGCTCTTCAGTGTGGAAGTATTTCAACAGAAATGCAGACAACAGGTGTCAAGCCGTGTGTTGCCTTTGTCAAGCTGTAATAAGTAGGGGTAAGGACGTTAACCACCTCGGAACATCCTCCCTTATACGTCACCTGCAGCGCATTCATAATAAGTCAGTGACAAGTTCAAAAACTTTGGGCGACAGCGGAAGCAGTCCACTGACCACTAAATCCCTTCCTCTTGTAACCAAGCTCGCGCAAACCACACCACCAACTCCCTCAGTGTCAATTTCCTCCTTACCCAGGAAAGCCAATAGTCCTGCAGGCCATGTCACTGGCAAGTCTGACGAGTCCTCTCCTGCCTGGTATTCCTCCGATGCATCCTTGAGTGTAACGCCTACTGCTGCTGCGCTGCTGTTGTTGCTGCTGGGAGTCGATCGTCATCCCAGAGGGGAAGTCGGAAGACCACTTGTACTACTTCCAGTAAGCAATTGACTGTCCAACAGTCCTTTGCGAGGAAGATGAAATATCACAGCAGTCATCCTGTTGCAAAGCGGATAACTGAGGCCTTGACAACTATGTTGGTGTTAGACGTGCGTCCGGTATCCGCCGTTAGTTCACAGGGAACTAGACAATTTCTTGAGGTAGTGTGCCCCCGTTACCAAATACCATCTAGGTTCCACTTCTCTAGGCAGGCGATACCGAGAGTGTACACGGACGTCAGAAAAAGACTCACCAGTGTCCTAAAAAATGCAGTTGTACCCAATGTCCACTTAACCACGGACATGTGGACAAGTGGAGCAGGGCAGACTCAGGACTACATGACTGTGACAGCCCACTGGGTAGATGTATTGCCTCCAGCTGCAAGAACAGCAGCGGCGGCACCAGTAGCAGCATCTCGCAAACGCCAACTCGTTCCTAGGCAGGCTACGCTTTGTATCACCGCTTTCCAGAATACGCACACAGCTGAAATCCTCTTATGGCAACTGAGGAAGATCATCGCAGAATGGCTTACCCCAATTGGACTCTCCTGGGGATTGTGGCATCGGACAACGCCAGCAATATTGTGCGTGCCAGTGACGTGCGGTGAGGTCACTGGTCGGGGAGGCACTGGCAGCTAACAAGCCCTCTCCCCCCCCCCCCCCCCCTGAAGGAGAAAAAAAAAAAGTGTGGTCCCCCAACACATCAGGAAAACCAGCACTAGGCAGAACCAGCCAGGGGGAGTAATGCCATAGCAGGGGAGACACTCAGTGTGGGGTCCCCCTGCCATAACATTAATCTGCCCCCCAGCCAGTCAGCCCAGGGTTGGAATTCCTCGGAAAGCGGGAACCCCAAAAAATAAAAATGGGGTCCCCCCTCCCGAGCAATAACCAGCACTGGGCTGATAGCCCAGTGCTATGCCCCGCACCCCTGGTGGCGGTGGGTGCGGGGTTCATTGTGTGTTAATATTGTTCTTTACAGGTGGCCTACAGGTCCCAGCAAGCCTGCCCCAGCATGCTGGCACTTGGAGAACCACAAGTGCCAGTATGCCCGGACACAAAGGGCCTGCTGGCACCTGTAGTCCACCTGCAAAGAATAGTAATATTGTTCTTTACAGGTAACCTACAGGTCCCAGCAAGCCTGCCCCAGCATGCTGGCACTTGGAGAACCACAAGTGCCAGCATGCCCGGACACAAAGTGCCCGCTGGCACCTGTAGTCCACCTGTAAAGAAAATATTAAAATAAAAACACCACACTGTCTTGAAAATAAGCTTTATTAAACTGGGTCTTCACCTGGGGGCGGCGGCCTTCAAGCTCTTTTGCGTGGCCGCCGCCTTCCCAGGGCTTCCGGCGTCTTCACCTGGGGGGGGGCGCCACCTCCCCAGGGCTTCCAGCGTCTTCACCTGGTGGGCGGCGGCTGCTAAGCTCTTTTGCATAGCCGCCGCCCAGCCAGGACTTCCGGCGTCTTCATTCTTCAGGAGCTCTTCACAGCTCCTCCTCCGCCGTCGGACTGACTCTCCTCCGCCTCGCGCTGACTTATATAAGTCAGCCGGAGGGGGCGGGGCGATGACGCGGCGAGCCGTGATTGGCTCGCGGCGGCCATTTTGAATTTAAAAAATGACGCTGAGGCGCCATTTTTGAAACTGGAACCGCTCCGCTGCCAAACTCTGCAGGATAAAGGTAATTTACGCCGCCGCACCGCCGACGCAACCCGCACCACCGACGCCCGCTCCACCGCCGCATCCCACCGCCCGCATCATCGCCGCATCCAGCCGCCCGCACCTCCTCCGCCAGCGTCGCCGACACAGTGATTGACAGCGGATCCAGTGACGGATCCGCTGGCCAATCACTGTGGCCTCACTGACAGGGACGTGCTTTCATAGGTTGAAAGCACGTCCCTGTATGAAAGCGGCACCACTAATGGTGCCGCTTTCCCATATATTTTCAAGTCCCCGCCCGTGCCCGCCCCCCGCTCCCCATACTTTTCCCAGTGACAACGGGAGGCACCACGATCGGTGCCTCCCAAACACATATAAAAAACAGCAAGACTAAGAATAATATTAAGAAGATACATATGGCACAGAATATGTGTCATATGCATCTTCTTTGTATTATCTTAATCATTATGACAGGGGAGGCACTGCCTCCCCTGCCTCCCCTGACTGCACGTCCCTGGTGCGTGCATTACATCTGGGCAAATTCCAGCACGTCCCATGTTTTGCACATACCTTGAATTTGGTGGTGCAGAATTATTTAAAAAACGACAGGGGCGTGCAAGAGATGCTGTCGGTGGCCAGAAGAATTGCGGGCCACTTTCGGCGTGCAGGCACCGCGTACAGAAGACTGGAGCACCACCAAAAAAACCTGAACCTGCCCTGCCATCATCTGAAGCAAGAGGTGGTAACGAGGTGGAATTCAACCCTCTATATGCTTCAGAGGATGGAGGAGCAGCAAAAGGCCATTCAAGCCTATACATCTGCCCACGATATAGGCAAAGGAGGTGGAATGCACCTGTCTCAAGCGCAGTGGAGAATGATTTCAACGTTGTGCAAGGTTCTGCTGCCCTTTGAACTTGCCACACGTGAAGTCAGTTCAGACACTGCCAGCCTGAGTCAGGTCATTCCCCTCATCAGGCTTTTGCAGAAGAAGCTGGAGGCATTGAAGGAGGAGCTAAAACAGAGCGATTCCGCTAGGCATGTGGGACTTGTGGATGGAGCCCTTCATTCGCTTAACCAGGATTCACGTGTGGTCAATCTGTTGAAATCAGAGCACTACATTTTGGCCACCGTGCTCGATCCTAGATTTAAAACCTACGTTGGATCTCTCTTTCCGGCAGACACAAGTCTTCAGGGGTTCAAAGAACTGCTGGTGAGAAAATTGTCAAGTCAAGCGGAACGCGACCTGTCAACATCTCCTCCTTCACAATCTCCCGCAACTGGGGGTGTGAGGAAAAGGCTACGAATTCCGAGCCCACCCGCTGGCGATGATGCAGGGCAGTCTGGAGCAGAGGCGGAACTACCGGCAGTGCAGGCAGTGCACTGCACTGGGGCCCGCCTCTGTCCAGGGGCCCAAGCATGTAATGAGTCAAACTGACTCATTACATGCCGCTGTGCGCTGTGGGCAACCGCTGCCCGCAGCGCACAGCCGCCCGGCGAAGAGAGGAGAGGAGCAGCGGTACTACAGACGGGGGAAGGAGGAGGAGGGAGGCTGAGAAGGGAGCCGCAGCAGCGCTTTGTTACTGGTGGAGGCGCTGCTGCTGCTGCCCCTCTGCTTCCCTATAGGCTGTCTTCCGAGAACAGCCTATAGGGAAGCAGAGGGGCAGCAGCAGCAGCGCCTCCACCAGTAACACAGCGCTGCTGCGGCACCCTTCTCAGCCTCCCTCCTCCTCCTTCTCTCCAGCCCGGGAATCGTCTCTGACGCTGCACCGAGGAGCCTGAGCCAGCGGAGAGGGTAAGTATAATTCTTCTTTCTTTCTTTCTTTCTTTCTTTCTTTCTTTCTTTCTTTCTTTCTTTCTTTCTTTCTTTCTTTCTTTCTTTCTTTCTTTCTTTCTTTCTTTCTTTCTTTCCTTCTTTCCTTCTTTCTTTCCTTCTTTCTTGTGCCTGCCTGCCGCAATGTGTAAAAATGGGGGACTACCTGCCGCACTGTGTAAAAATGGGGGACTAACTGCTGCACTGTGTAAAAAGGGGGGACTACATGCCGCAATGTGTAAAAAGGGGGGCATACCTGCCGCAATGTGTAAAAAGGGGGGACTGCCTGCAGCAATGTGTAAAAAGGGGGGACTGCCTGCAGCAATGAGCAAAAAGGGGGGATTGCCTGCCGCAATGTGTAAAAAGGGGGGACTGCCTGCCGCAATGTGTAAAAAGGGGGGACTGCCTGCCGCAATGTGTAAAAAGGGGGAATCAGCCTGCCGCAATGTGTAAAAATGGGGGACTGCCTGCCGCTATGTGTAAAAAGGGGTAATCTGCCCGACGCAATGTGTAAAAAGGGGAATCTGCCTGCCGTAATGTGTAAAAAAGGGGGACTGCCTGACGCTATGTGTAAAACAGGGGGACTGCCTGACGCTATGTGTAAAAATGGGGAATCTGCCTGCTGCTATGTGTAAAAATGGGGAATCTGCCTGCCGTAATGTGTAAAAATGGGGACGCTGTCTGCCGTAATGTGTAACAAGGGCACGCTGTCTGCCGTAATGTGTAACAAGGGCACGCGGTCTGCCGTAATGTGTAACAAGGGCACGCTGTCTGCCGTAATGTGTAAAAAGGGCACGCTGTCTGCCGCTATGTGTAACAAGGGCACGCTGTCTGCTGTAATGTGTAAAAAGGGCACGCTGTCTGCCGTAATGTGTAACAAGGGCACGCGGTCTGCCGTTATGTGTAAAAAGGGCACGCTGTCTGCTGTAATGTGTAAAAAGAGGAATCTGTTCGCTGTAAGGTGTAAAAGGGTCTCTACCTGGTGTAGTGGTGCTACTGTGCGGCGTAATTTGAATAATGGAGACTACTGTGTTGGTATTATTTTGTGGCCACACCCCTTCCCCACGAAGCCACGCCACTATGTATTTTTGCGCGCGCCTACGGCGCGCACTGCCCCTGGGGTGGACTTGGATGGGGGGGGGGGGGGGGCCCAAAGCATTTTGTCGCACCTGGGCCCACCGCTTGCTTGTTCCGCCACTGGTCTGGAGCGACTGCTGATGCTGACATCTGGTCCGGACTGAAGGACCTGCCAACGATTACTGACATGTCGTCTACTGTCACTGCATATGATTCTCTCACCATTGAAAGAATGGTGGAGGATTATATGAGTGACCGCATCCAAGTAGGCACGTCAGACAGTCCGTACGTATACTGGCAGGGAAAAGAGGCAATTTGGAGGCCCTTGCACAAATTGGCTTTATTCTACCTAAGTTGCCCTCCCTCCAGTGTGTACTCCGAAAGAGTGTTTAGTGCCGCCGCTCACCTTGTCAGCAATCGGCGTACGAGGTTACTTCCAGAAAATGTGGAGAAGATGATGTTCATTAAAATGAATTATAATCAATTCCTCCATGGAGACATTCACCAGCAGCAATTGCCTCCAGAAAGTACACGGGGATCTGAGATGGTGGATTCCAGTGGGGACGAATTAATAATCTGTGAGGAGGGGGATTTACACAGTGAAAGGGGTGATGAATCGGAGGATGAGGAGGAGGTGGACATCTTGCCTCTGTAGAGCCAGTTTGTGCAAGGAGAGATTGCTTCTTTTTTGGTGGGGGCCCAAACCAACCAGTCATTTCAGTCACAGTCGTGTGGCAGACCCTGTCGCTGAAATGATGGGTTGGTTAAAGTGTGCATGTCCTGTTTATACAACATAAGGGTGGGTGGGAGGGCCCAAGGACAATTCCATCTTGCACCTCTTTTTTCTTTCATTTTTCTTTGCGTCATGTGCTGTTTGGGGAGTATTTTTTGGAAGGGCCATCCTGCGTGACACTGCAGTGCCACTCCTAGATGGGCCAGGTGTTTGTGTCGGCCACTAGGGTCGCTTAGCTTACTCACACAGCTACCTCATTGCGCCTCTTTTTTTTCTTCTTTGCGTCATGTGCTGTTTGGGGAGTATTTTTTGGAAGGGCCATCCTGCCTGACACTGCAGTGCCACTCCTAGATGGGCCAGGTGTTTGTGTCGGCCACTTGTGTCGCTTAGCTTAGCCATCCAGCGACCTCGGTGCAAATTTTAGGACTAAAAATAATATTGTGAGGTGTGAGGTGTTCAGAATAGACTGAAAATGAGTGTAAATTATGGTTATTGAGGTTAATAATACTATGGGATCAAAATGACCCCCAAATTCAATGATTTAAGCTGTTTTTTAGGGTTTCTTGAAAAAAAAACACAAATCCAAAACACACCCGAATCCGACAAAAAAAATTCGGTGAGGTTTTGCCAAAACGCGTTCGAACCCAAAACACGGCGGCGGAACCGAACCCAAAACCAAAACACAAAACCCGAAAAATGTCCGGTGCACATCACTAATATATATATATATATATAGATGGAATAGCCGGGACGGGAGTCAGAGTGTGACAAGCTCAGCATGCAGGTAGGTATACCTTTGATAAAGTCACATGGTCTGTGACGAAACGCGTTAGGACCCCGCCTGTTTGCACACCTTGACCTCACCCACCACACAGGTAGCAAGCTGCTGTCCGAGCCTGTGACACTTCGGCCCCCTCCCCGGCTTCTCCTTCCACAGCCGGTGATTTCTATCTGCATGCTAAGCTTGTCACACTCTGACTCCCGTCCTGGCTATTCCATCTGCCGCCGGTGACTTCTACCATCAGGTTGAGCCACAGAGATACCTCGGCTCCCGTCCCGGCTTTTCTAACCGCTGCCGGTGACCCCTGCTAGCACGCTGCTGATAAACTGTATCCACCAACCCAGGGATAAATACGTCCTCTCCTTTGCTGTATTGTCAAGCACTGGGCACTGCAGGAACATACGACCGAGGACGCTCGGTCGGGACCAGCCCACGGAGAGGTACATATTCATTCATACAGCAGTTTCTTGTATTGCCGTACTCAGATCCTCACCACGGCAACCAATAAAAGACACTTGTGGATCAGCTGCTTACCTGATTGTGGATTTCTATATGGATATTTAATTGGATCTGTTTCCTCACCAAAATCGTAGGGTATTATTTCCAGTATATATATTTACAAGTTCGAGGTGTCTTGCTTCTAATCTTGGTTTTATTATATTACCTCTATTGTTTTTATGTGTTAAATTTGACGTTATCTAAACAATAAAACATTTTACATTTTCACACGTCAGCTCCTAATTAGTATTAATTTGCTCTAACACATTGCGCAGCCATTTTCTTCCCTCACCACATAATGGCCGCCTAGACTGCCAAATGTTATGAAAAACCCATTTAAATAAACTAAGTATGTGAAGAAAATACTGTATATTGAATATATAGAGTAGAGTATACCCATGCCGCCCCCCAAATCATCCAAAGAGTTCCTATCGGTAGAGTTAATTGGCATTTTGTTTGTGCAGGAACCAATCTGTGTGCTCAAACACCTTCCATATGTTGTCCTGTAATGAGTTAGGTAAATGATCTATGGATTGCCAATCTTGCTAAAAATCAGTTGCTGCAATCAAATAGTTGCCGCACAGAGAGAAATAGAGAAAAAAGCCCTCTGCAGAAATTGCGACTGCATCGCAATGCGAGATGTGTTTGCATAACCATACGTAAATACCGGAACATTGAAGGGTTTTTCCATCTGTGCCAGGCATGGTCATCCACAATTTGGCATATGCAAGTGGTGCCTGGAATTGGTCATCACTGATGTCAGAGACCCACCCAAAAAACGCCTTGAGATGCCTGCATTTTTTCAAACACACCCACAAAATGCCATGTTTCCTCCCATGAATGCTGGCTTCCTGTCAATCAAATTCAAAATGCGATCGCGTTTTCTCAAATTTTGTGATCCAACCTGAATAGGGTCCTATATACGTTCCCCATTTTTTAGAAAATGTCAAAACCCCTTTATTGATATTATGAGTAGCCATATGTCTCTCTTGATATAAAATTTCTAGCACAGCAACTTTCCACTCAGATAGAGAAGAACGAAAAATCCAATGTTTAAGAATTACATGTTTGGCCGCCGTGACCATAACAGTCAGTATGGATTTCCAGGGGTCTAAAAACTAAGTAGCTGCCCAAGAGGAAAACTCTGCAAATAAGAAGGCTGCAGCATTTTTGGTCAATCTCAACTGTAGTGTGGTGTTCCAGTGTTCTAACAGTTTGTTCCAGAATTTATTTACCTTACCACAATACCACAGGGCATGAGATAATGAAACATCAGATTGACCACATCTAATGCAGGCACATCTAATGCAGTGTCAGAAGAAACAAAATGTTTTCTCTATGCTGGAGAAATAGAAGTACGGTTCAAAAAAATAAGACTATGAACTTCTTGTAAGCGGGCTGATTCAGGTGTAGGGAGAACTCCATCCAAACATTGTACAAGTAGCTCGAAATCAAGTAGATCAGTAAATTCCGACCGCCATGCCTGGGAAGTGGAAGACCATAGAGGTACCAAATTCTAAATTTAGAAAATTTACAAGCGGTCAATACTAGGGATAGAGTATCCAAGGGCAGGAAATCGCTAGGGGGCATCCAAAGATTGGACATAATGACACATTTGTAAGAACATAAAAAATTGAGTGCAGGTGAGAAACTATTTGTCTTGTAGATATGAAAAAGAAAGGAGATGGCCTCCAGGGGTAGTGTTCTGTTTGCCGGCGGCCGGGCTCCAGACGACCAGCATACTTGCGCCGGAATCCTGACCGCCGGCATACCGACATCTATTCTCCCTCTTGGGGGTCCACGACCCCCCTGGAGGGAGAATAGATAGCGTGGCGCGCGTAGCGAGCCCGCAAGGGGTTCATTTGCGCTCGCCCAGCTGTCGGTATGCCGGCGGTCGGGATTCTGGCGCCGATATGCTGGTCGCCGGGAGCCCGGCCTCCGGCATACCCTACTACACCCGGACTCCAGGATCAGAGACATCCTTGATAGACAAGATACCTGCCTGACTCCAGGACTTTAAATGCTAGATTAGTGAGAGATGGAGTAAAAGACGGGATGCCCCAAAAAGGGATGCAAGGGGATGGAGTAAGGGTTTTTCTTTAAGCTTTTATTAACATGAATCATCTGTGATTTCTCTTTAAGCAATGTGGTCACATACCAGGTTGCACCCCAAATCTAGGAATGGTGAGTGCTGTGGATTAGTGTGTGTATGTATAATATATATATATATATATATATATATATATATATATTATATCTATTGAACTTCAAATATCAGTTAATTGTATATGCTTTAATATTTAACATTTGTTATCGGTGCTAACAATAATATACTGCAAATCTATTTGTATGTAACAAATAAAACAGAGGGGATTTTGATCAGTCAAAAAATTTAAGCTTACAGCCCATCATCAAGGGACCCCAATATTCTGCAAGTCCCTAACCTAGCCTATATACTCATCACACCATTACACGTGCCCCCAGATAATAGCAAATTTGTGTTCCCACCAGACAGATTGGGCAAATACATTTTTTTATTACCTTAGACCAGTTATTTATATGGCGCGAACATATACTGCAGCGCTTTACAGAGAATATTTTGCCTTTTTTGGGGGGGGGGGGGGGGGGCGGGGAGCTGATTAACCTACCAGTATGTTTTTGGATAGTGGGAGGAAACCGGAGTACTGGAGGAAGCCCACGCATGGGGAGAATATACAAGCTCCACACAGGGCCATATATGTATATATATATACACATTAAAAGCAAATATGATGAACCTGTATTTCTAGGTCAAATATATATTAACTTTAAATATCAGTTAATTGTATTTGCGTTAATATTTATTTAATAGACATTTGGTGTCGGTACTAACAATAATATACTGCAAATATATTTGTTTGTAGCAAATAAAACAGGGATTTAAAATATTTAAGCTTGCAGCCCATTGCCAAGGGACCCAATATTTTGCAAGTCCCTAACCTAGCTTATATACTCATTACAGCATTACACAATGGAGGTGCAGAGCCTGACAGCAACACCCGCAAGGAAGCAGGAGGACATTCAATGATGGAAAAAGAGAAGTCTCAGGGAGGGCACAGGATGAATTGTTAGGATATTGTTGTTGTTGTTGATGTACCGGGAGTGGAGCACGGGTGTGGATTATTAGATCTACACTAAAAAGGTCTACAGTCAATAGGTAGGTCACTAATGGTAGACATGCATTAGGTCGACAGGGCCAAAAGGTCAACATAGAATAGGTAAACAGTAGGAAAGATCGACAGGGTCAAAATGTCGACATGTAAATGGTCGACACAAAAAAAAAGTAGACACAATTTTTTGTTTGTTTTTTGGGGGTTTTGTCACTTTTCTGCCACAAACAAGCCCCTTTAGTGTACCACGTCCCCTTGCATGTTTGGGCATGGTGCCTCGTTCCGCTACCGCTATGCTCGGCACAGGTTACTATTCCCAATCTTAGTCCACGTGGATGGTAAAGTAAGAAAAAGTTGGAAAAAAAACAAACAAACCTTGTGTCTAGCGTCTACCATATGTGTCGACCGCTCTCATGTCATTTTTTTGACCATATTGAGCTTTTGAACTGACTGCCTTTTACATGTCGACATTTTGACCATGTCGACCTAATGCATGCCTACTATTAGTGGTAGACCTTTTTAGTGTAGATCTATAGTCTGGATACCGTGGGGCACAGGGAAGGCAGGGATTGGGAGTGGAGCACTTAGTGTCACAAGCACAGAGGCTATAATGCTGGGGCTAGGTAATGGAGCCTACACTTTGGCACAGGAATGCAATCAGTGGCTTCCTTTTATAGTTGGAGATACAAATTGAGGTGCCTGGACCTTTAAAGTGCTGAGTGGCTCACGCTTCCCTATGGGAGTCGCCTGCATATCTGGAAGTGATGCTGCAGTTAGAGGAGTGGAGCTGTAGAAGAGAACTACAGCAGCGACTGCCCAGGATTCCTTGCCCACTGCCCTGCTGTAGAAGCCGAGCATCACTTAACTAGCCAGCACAAAACACTCTATTACACGACGTGCACACCAATACATTACATCAGTGGTTCTTAAACTGTGTTGCAGGGGTGCCCTGGGTTGGTGGTTCGAGTGAGGCTGCAGGGAGGAGGGGTTAGGTTTAGGCACCACCGGGGAGGGTTAGGATCGGTGAGGGGTTTAGGGTTAGGATGCGGGAAGGGAGAGTTATGGTTAGGGGGGTAAGTAAATATACTTATCAAACCCCTGTCGGAATTCTTACCATTGGAATGCCACTGTCGGTCTTTTGACCACCAGCATTCCTCAGAGATGTGGGGAGTACTATACAGAGAGAGGGACCTGTTATGTATGGCAAGAATCAGGGATGTTGGGAGTGGTATGCAGAGGGAAGGACCTGTTACAGAGGGCAGGGATCGGGGACATGGGGAGTGCTATGCAGAGGGAGGGACATGTTACGTAGGGCAGGGATCAGGGATATGTGGAGTTCTATACAGTGGGAGGGACCTGTTACAGAGGGCAGGGATCAGGGACATGGGCAGGCTATGCAGAGGGAAGGACCTGTTACAGAGGGCATGGATCAGGGACGTGGGGAGTGCTATGCAGAGGGAAGGACCTGTTACAGAGGGCAGGGATTAGGGATGTGGGGAGTGCTATGCAGAGGGAGGTACCTGTTACAGAGGGCAGGGATCAGGGACGTGGGGAGCGCTATGCAGAGGGAATGACCTGTTATGGAGGGCAGGGATCAGGGACGTGGGGAGCGGTATGCAGAGGGAGGGACCTATTACAGAGGGCAGGGATCAGGGACGTGGGGAGCGGTATGCAGAGGGAGGGACCTGTTACAGAGGGCAGGGATCAGGGACATGGTGAGTGCTATGCAGAGGGAGGGACCTATTACAGAGGGCAGGGATCTAGGATGTGGGAAGTGCTATGCAGAGGGAAGGACCTGTTATGGAGGGCAGGGATCATGGACGTGGGGAGCGGTATGTAGAGGGAAGGACCTCTTACAGAGGGCAGGGATTAGGGATGAGGGGAGTACAATGCAGAGGGAGGGACCTGTTATGGAGGGTAGGGATCAGGGATGCGGGGAGTGCTATGCAGAGGGAGGGACCTGTTATGGAGGGCAGGGATCAGGGACGTGGGGAGCGGTATGCAGAGGGAGGGACCTGTTACAGAGGGCAGGGATCAGGGACGTGGGGAGTGCTATGCAGAGGGAGGGACCTGTTATGGAGGGCAGGGATCAGGGACGTGGGGAGCGGTATGCAGAGGAAGGGACCTGTTAAAGAGGGCAGGGATCAGGGACGTGGGGAGCGGTATGCAGAGGGAGGGACCAGTTACAGAGGGCATGGATCAGGGACGTGGGGAGCGGTATGCAGAGGGAGGGACCTGTTACAGAGGGCAGGGATCAGGGACGTGGGGGGCGGTATGCAGAGGGGGGGGCCTGTTACAGAGGGCAGGGATCTAGGATGTGGGGAGTTCTATGCAGAGGGAGGGACCTGTTACAGAGGGCAGGGATCTAGGATGTGGGGAGTGCTATGCAGAGGGAGGGACCTGTTACAGAGGGCAGGGATCAGGGACGTGGGGAGCGCTATGCAGAGGGAATGACCTGTTATGGAGGGCAGGGATCAGGGACGTGGGGAGTGCTATGCAGAGGGAGGGACCTGTTATGGAGGGCAGGGATCAGGGACGTGGGGAGCGGTATGCAGAGGGAAGGACCTATTACGGAGGGCAGGGATCATGGACGTGGGGAGTGCTATGCAGAGGGAGGGACCTTTTACGGAGGGCAGGGATCAGGGACGTAGGGGTGCTATGCAGAGGGAAGGACCTGTTACGGAGGGCAGGGATCAGGGACGTGGGTAGCGGTATGTAGAGGGAAGGACCTCTTACAGAGGGCAGGGATCAGGCACGTAGGGAGTGCTATGCAGAGGGAGTGACCTGTTACGGAGGGCAGGGATCAGGCACGTGGGGAGCAGTATGTAGAGGGAAGGACCTCTTACAGAGGGCAGGGATCAGGGACGTGGGGAGTGCTATGCAGAGGGAGGGACCTGTTATGGAGGGCAGGGATAAGGGACGTGGGGAGCGGTATGCAGAGGGAAGGACCTGTTACGGAGGGCAGGGATCTAGGATGTGGGGAGTGCTATGCAGAGGGAAGGACCTGTTACGGAGGGCAGGGATCATGGACGTGGGGAGCGGTATGTAGAGGGAAGGACCTCTTACAGAGGGCAGGGATTAGGGATGAGGGGAGTACAATGCAGAGGGAGGGACCTGTTATGGAGGGTAGGGATCAGGGATGCGGGGAGTGCTATGCAGAGGGAGGGACCTGTTATGGAGGGCAGGGATCAGGGATGTGGGGAGTGGTATGCAGAGGGAGGGACCTGTTACAGAGGGCAGGGATCAGGGACGTGGGGAGTGCTATGCAGAGGGAGGGACCTTTTACGGAGGGCAGGGATCAGGGACGTGGGGAGCGGTATGCAGAGGGAGGGACCTGTTAAAGAGGGCAGGGATCAGGGACGTGGGGAGCGGTATGCCGAGGGAGGGACCTGTTACAGAGGGCAGGGATCAGGGACGTGGGGAGCGGTATGCAGAGGGAGGGACCTGTTACAGAGGCCAGGGATCAGGGACGTGGGGAGCGGTATGCAGAGGGGGGGACCTGTTACAGAGGGCAGGGACCAGGGACATGGGCAGGCTATGCAGAGGGAAGGACCTGTTACAGAGGGCAGGGATCTAGGATGTGGGGAGTGCTATGCAGAGGGAATGACCTTTTATGGAGGGCAGGGATCAGGGACATGGGGAGTGCTATGCAGAGGGAGGGACCTGTTATGGAGGGCAGGGATCAGGGACGTGGGGAGCGATATGCAGAGGGAAGGACCTGTTACGGAGGGCAGGGATCATGGATGTGGGGAGTGCTATGCAGAGGGAGGGACCTGTTACGGAGGGCAGGGATCAGGGACGTAGGGAGTGCTATGCAGAGGGAAGGACCTGTTATGGAGGGTAGGGATCAGGGACGTAGGGAGTGCTATGCAGAGGGAGTGACCTGTTACGGAGGGCAGGGATCAGGGACGTGGGGAGCGGTATGTAGAGGGAAGGACCTCTTACAGAGGGCAGGGATCAGGGACGTGGGGAGTGCTATGCAGAGGGAGGGACCTGTTATGGAGGGCAGGGATCAGGGACGTGGGGAGCGGTATGCAGAGGGAGAGACCTGTTACAGAGGGCAGGGATCAGGGACGTGGGGAGTGCTATGCAGAGGGAAGGACCTGTTACGGAGGGCAGGGATCAGGGACGTGGGGAGTGCTACGCAGAGGTAAGGACCTGTTATGGAGGGCAGGGATCAGGGACGTGGGGAGCGGTATGTAGAGGGAATGACCTCTTACAGAGGGCAGGGATTAGGGATGAGGGGAGTGGTATGCAGAGGGAGGGACCTGTTACGGAGGGCAGGCATCAGGGATGCGGGGAGTGCTATGTAGAGGGAGGGACCTGTTACGGAGGGCAGGGATCAGGGATGTGGGGAGTGGTATGCAGAGGGAGGGACCTGTTACAGAGGGCAGGTATCATGGACGTGGGGAGTGCTATGCAGAGGGAGGGACCTGTTACGGAGGGCAGGAATCAGGGATGCGGGGAGCGGTATGTAGAGGGAAGGACCTCTTACAGAGGGCAGGGATTAGGGATGAGGGGAGTGCTATGCAGAAGGAGGGACCTGTTACGGAGGGCAGGGATCAGGGATGCGGGGAGTGCTATGCAGAGGGAGGGACCTGTTATGGAGGGCAGGAATCAGGGACGTGGGGAGCGGTATGTAGAGGGAAGGACCTCTTACAGAGGGCAGGGATCAGGGACGTGGGGAGTGCTATGCAGAGGGAGGGACCTGTTATGGAGGGCAGGGATCAGGGACGTGGGGAGCGGTATGCAGAGGGAGAGACCTGTTACGGAGGGCAGGGATCAGGGACGTGGGGAGTGCTATGCAGAGGGAAGGACCTGTTACGGAGGGCAGGGATCAGGGACGTGAGGAGTGCTACGCAGAGGGAAGGACCTGTTATGGAGGACAGGGATCAGGGACGTGGGGAGCGGTATGTAGAGGGAATGACCTCTTACAGAGGGCAGGGATTAGGGATGAGGGGAGTGGTATGCAGAGGGAGGGACCTGTTACGGAGGGCAGGCATCAGGGATGCGGGGAGTGCTATGTAGAGGGAGGGACCTGTTACGGAGGGCAGGGATCAGGGATGTGGGGAGTGGTATGCAGAGGGAGGGACCTGTTACAGAGGGCAGGTATCATGGACGTGGGGAGTGCTATGCAGAGGGAGGGACCTGTTACGGAGGGCAGGAATCAGGGATGCGGGGAGCGGTATGTAGAGGGAAGGACCTCTTACAGAGGGCAGGGATTAGGGATGAGGGGAGTGCTATGCAGAAGGAGGGACCTGTTACGGAGGGCAGGGATCAGGGATGCGGGGAGTGCTATGCAGAGGGAGGGACCTGTTATGGAGGGCAGGAATCAGGGACGCGGGGAGCGGTATGTAGAGGGAAGGACCTCTTACAGAGGGCAGGGATTAGGGTTGAGGGGAGTGCTATGCAGAGGGAGGGAGCTTTTACGGAGGGCAGGGATCAGGGATGTGGGAAGTGCTATGCAGAGGGAGGGACCTGTTACGGAGGGCAGGGATCATGGACGTGGGAAGTGCTATGCAGAGGGAGGGACCTTTTACGGAGGGCAGGGATCAGGGACGTAGGGAGTGCTATGCAGAGGGAAGGACCTGTTACGGAGGGCAGGGATCAGGGACGTGGGTAGCAGTATGTAGAGGGAAGGACCTCTTACAGAGAGCAGGGATCAGGGACGTAGGGAGTGCTATGCAGAGGGAGTGACCTGTTACGGAGGGCAGGGATCTGTACTCATTATTATCATTGCTGCATTGTGGTGACCACTGACCAGTATATAGTAGTACAGTACAGTACAGTACAGTAGTCCAGTGCTGTTCTCGCTGCCCAGTGTCAGTTCTATTATCCTGAACAGTGCTCAGTATCTGTGCTCATTATTATCATTGCTGCATTGTGGTGACCACTGACCAGTATATAGTAGTACAGTACAGTAGCCCATTGCTGTATCTTGCTGCTCTGTGTCACTTCTAGTATCCTGAATAATGGTCAGTATCACTGGTCAGTGTCATGTCGGAACACAATGTTTTGGAGGTTGTGGAGGTGTCTTCCTCAGAGTAGTATGTACCACGTACTCAGGATTGCCTTGAGTGGTTTCATCCCATTAGGGCATACTCTATTAAGAATGCTCTAGATATGGATCAGTCCATTTCATCTAGGACCCCCTCAGCTACTGATACACAGGTCTTGCAGGCCAACGCGGACATCAATGCCGACACAGGGATCGACACAGAAGTTAGAGGGGGGCACTATGATAGATTGGAATATAAAATTCAGCAAGTTATCAATGCCATTAGGGATGTGTTAGAAATACCTATACAAATAGAGAAAAATTCTTGTATGCTAACTGCAAAATCATTAGTGACATTCCCGGTTTCGGAAGAGCTGAATACCCTATTTGAAAGATCCTGGTTAAACCCAGAAGAGGTTTTTCACATCCCCAATAAAGTACTTAAGACATATCCCTTTCCTGAGGAGGATAGAAGGAGATGGGAGATTCCTCCCATAATGGACATTTCGGTATCTAAGCCATCAGGGGTAATTACATTACCTGTACCAGGCTCGGCCTCGTTAAAGGAGCCGACTGACCGCAAGATAGAGACAACTCTAAAATCCATTTACACGGCTATTGGAGCCGCCCTTAGGCCCACTATTGCATGCACTTGGGTAGCTAGGGCTATGTTAAAATGGTCAGACAATTTAATAGAAGACCTTGAGACAATCAGTAGGGATGATGTTGTCTTGATTGTAGGTCACATAAAGGATTCGGCTAAATTCATGGTGAAAGCCATGAGGGACATTGGGCTGATGAATTCTAGAGCATCCTCCATGGCAGTAGCGGCTCGCAGAGGTCTCTGGATCCACCAATGGAACGCAGACACCGAATCCAAGAGGTACCTCCCCATCGCAGGTGAGACATCGCTTGCAGACACTCTGAATACAAATCCTTCCACAGCACCACCTGTGAGAAGGCGTAACTCTGCTTCTCTGATGCAGTCCCCTTGGGCTGCCAGATCGAGAAAATCCGGGAGGGCCTACTTCTGCACGAGGCTAGGCCATAGAAAGAGCAGAAAGTCTGCACCCTCTACAGGTGCACGGGTTCAGAGGTTGGATTCTACTCCCTTAGCGTCCTCAGCGTGACGCGGAAGGACTCCCATGTGGGGGTCCACTGGGGGGGAGATCTCATCTACATCACTACAGGGGAGCCTTAGTGATTATTATTATATCCTGGGTAATAAAAATTATTACCCAGGGTTAGAAACTGGATTCAGGAGTTTCCCCCTGGCTGTTTGTTTAATCAGCCCTGCCAATTGTTAGGACACTGGGTTTGTCCCTGTCATATAAAAAAAAAGTTTTTTTTTAAAGTGCCATCATGTTTGACACTTCCGTATATGTCCAGTGGTACTGCCATTTGATATAATTCCCGACATTACTGCCATTTAAATCCAGTGATTTTGTCATTTTCTTCCTGTGATTTGGACCAATAATACCATTGATTAGAACGAATAATTCCTGTGATAATGGCTTTTAATTCCAGTGATTTTGTCATTTTCTTCCAGTGATTTAGACCAATAATACCATTGATTAGAACGAATAATTCCTGTGATAATGGCTTTTAATTCCAGTGATTTTGTCATTTTCTTCCGGTGTTTTGGACCAGTAATACCATTGATTAGAACAAATAATTCCTGTGATACTGGCTTTTAATTCTAGTGATTTTGTCATTTTCTTCCAGTGATTTGGACCAATGAGTAATACCATTGATTAGAACGAATAATTCCTGTGTTATTGAGGTGTTTGTGTCGCTTAGCTTAGCCATCCAGCGACCTTGGTGCACCTGTTTTTTTCTTTGCATCATGCGCTGTTTGGGGACTATTTTTTTAAGTGCCATCCTGTCTGACACTGCAGAGCCACTCCTAGATGGGCCCAGTGTTTGTGCCGCCCACTTGGGTCGCTTAGCTTAGTCATCCAGCGACCTTGGTGCAAATTTTAGCACTAAAAATAATATTGTGAGGTGTTCAGAATAGACTGGAAATGAGTGGAAATTATGGTTATTGAGGTTAATAATACTATATGATCAAAATTACCCCCAAATTCTATGATTTAAGCAAAACACCAGAATCCAAAACGCACCCGAATCCGACAAAAATTCTTAAGGGAGGTTTTGGCAAAACGCGTCTGAATCCAAAACACGACCGCGGAACCAAATCCAACACCAAAACATAAAACCCGAAAAATCTCTAATTGTAATTCATTAAATTAGTTTGGGAGGCACTGATAGCAGTGGGAACAAGGATAAAGTGTGTGTGTGTGTGTGTGTGTGTGTGTGGGGGGGGGGGGGGGGCAAGCAGTGGTCTCTAAAAGCCCATTGAAAAAAGACAAGAAAGCGGCACTAGTATGAGTGCCTCATTGACAGGGACCGATGTGATTGGACAGCGGATCCAGTGCTGGATCCGCTGGTCTAATCACCTATATGCAGCGGCGGGACAAGTGACTCAGAGCTGCCAATGATTGCCATCCTTCCCTCTACTCATTCCCCTGAGTCCTCGCTGCCTCTGCTCGTGGTGGGAGCCTGACAGGAGAAGCCTTCATTAGTCCGTTCTCTTCCTTTACCCCGCAGCTAGCAGCAGCAGCAGCTAATCTGCAGGGCCAGCACGCAGGTGGCTCGGGAAGCCCAGAGCATCGTGCAGTGGCAGCGGCAGAGGCACTCTCCTCCTTCTCCCCCACAAGATTCTTCTGCTCCGCGGCAAGCATGAACACTGTCCTTGTGCCCATATGCGCACGCAAGTGAGTGATTTATTTATTTATATGCAGTCCTGAACGCCGGAGCTCAGCCGCGGTTGCAGCAGCTCCGTTTGAGTCACACTGAGAGGCTGGCTGCTGGCATGTAAGGAGAGTAGCTCCTCTCAGGCTGTTATCGCGTGGCCAGCTTGTGTGGTAGCTGCGCTGTCCTCAACCTAAGGAGTGAGCCTGCGTGCACTTATACAATCCCCACAGCAGAGAGGTGATGTCTCTGTATGCCGGATGTGAGCAGGTGAGTGTGCACGCTCTAATAAATTATGCTCTCTAACCACCATGAGTGGGAAGCGGGAGCCAGGGGGTGGGGTTGGTAATGGGCCCTACACACTTTGCGATCCACCGCCAAGCTACTCGATGGCGGATACGGCCGACGGGCGACCCGGCGGCAGGGGGGCAGTGACGGGGGGAGTGAAGTTTCTTCACTCCCCCCGTCATCCGGCTCCATAGCAGTGCAGGCAAATATGGACGATCTCGTCCATATTGGCCTGCATGCACAAGTGACGGGGCACCAGCGATGAACGAGCGTGAGGCTGCGCATCGTTCATCGCTGTTGCCTCCACACTGTATATCATTCATTAATGAACGAGATCATTCATATCTTTCACTATTATCGCCCAGTGTGTAAGGCCCATTAGGGTGAGGCATGATTGCATTTGTGCTGCTGTCTATTAAGGGCCCATGGGTGCTCAGGTGGGAATGATGAAGGGGGAAGGAAGGGGGGATTCTGGGGTGGGAATGATCTCCACTTAGCTTTCTCTCTCTCTCTCTCTCTCTCTCTCTCATGTAACTCTCTCTTCTCATGTAACTCTCTATCTCTTCACGTAGCTCTCTCCATGTACTGTAGCTCGTTCTCTCTCCATATATAGCACTCTCTCTATCCATGTAGCTCTTTCTCTCACCATGTAGCTCTCTCTCTCTCTCCATTTAGTGCTTTACCTCTATTTAGCGCTCTATTTCTCTCTACTTTCCATCTCTCTCTCTCTAGCCATGTCTGTCTCACCATCTGTCTCTTGCTCTCACCATCTCTCTCCAGCCATGTCTCGCTCTCTCTCCCTCCCCATGCCTCTCTCGCTCACCATGTCTCTTTCTCTCCTTCTCGCCATATCTCTCTCTCGCTCTCTCCCACCCTTCATATTTACACATATCTGGTACCTCCGTGTCGGGTCCACAAACTGCAGGCCGCAGCACGCCGGGATGCCATCTCTATATGTCCTATGAGGGCCAAGGCGGGACAAGAACAATATGTCACCTGCCATGCCCATGAGAGTGTCTCTACAGTGGTGAGAAATGTTGTACCAGTTGTATCTGTGTGCCAAGGTTTCCAGTTTTTAAAGCTTTGTCTTTAATTCAAAAAAGTATCTGCACTATGTTGAGCACCCTCTGTTTAATGTTCCTAGATTTTATATATATATGCTGCTGAGTATACTGGAGTAGCCAGTGCCACCACAGCCATTGACCTCACCACACGTCACTGCTGTATTGCGGTGGTCTTCAGTTTGCCGGCTGTCGGGATCCCAGCGCACAGTATACCGGCGCCGGAATCCCGACACCCGGCATACCGACACTTTTTCTCCCTCTTGGGGGTCCACAACCCCCTTGGAGGGAGAATAGATAGCATGGCGCACGTATCGTGCCACCGTACTTGCAGCTAGGCGAATGCAGCGAGCTTGCAAGGGGCTCATTTGCGCTCGCCCAGCTGACGGTATGCCGGCGGTTGGGATTCCGGCACCGGTATGCTGGCCACCGGCATACCCTACTACACCCCTGCATAAAGTACCTAGCACCTCCTCTACACTGTGTGATATCATGCCCCCCTGTACTCAACTGGACTGTGTCAGCACACAGAGGCAGAGCAGCCTGAGCATGCATCTTCAAGGGCAGATGGGGAGTTATTCAGATGATCCCTTCCCAAAACATCTGTGTTACAGTAGCCCATAGACTACTATAGGCTTCGCTTTCTGGAGCTTTGCCGTGGGAAATGGAGGGACCTCAGCATATAGCTTTGATTTCTGCTGCAGCCCCTTCTTTCTAAAAAAATCTAGAATACTGGGAATGGTTAATATTTGAAGGTAACCCCCACAAACTGGTGTTTTAGGGGGAATTTTCTAAAAATATTCTTTAAAAAAAAATGCGTCCCTGAAAGTGAAAGGGGTGTAATGTTGTATTTGAGGCACTACTGAAAATGTACGAGTCTAAACTTGGTATGTTTTGGTGCGACAAGCGTGATAAATAATGCTGTCGTGCCCGATCAGCAAAACACTTGAATAGCTCCGTCAGGTGCCTACTACTTATCGCATATCTCCCAACTTCTGTCCTTTGGTAGTCGGGACACGCTGCGCCCGAGGCGCGTCCGCGTCCGAAAAGGGGGCGGGTTTTGGCTAGAGGAGCGGGGTCTTGTGGTAAGGGGATGTGGCCTATTGCCGCGATCCCCATTTTCATCATTTTGGGGGCGTGTCCAGCACTCTATGAACTGCTGGACAGCCACCGGCTCCCTTATTTGTGCTGATAGATGCCGTGCGTATGCGCACGGCATCTATTCAGTGAGATAAACGGCTGCTTTGCAAAGCAGAGCAGCAGTGAGCACTACCTCTCCCAACTGACTCCCCTGTCCGTCCGTCCACGGGACACTGCGACCCGCGGGAGGGACAGCAGGACAGTGTCCAATTAGCGGGACTGTCCTACTGAAATCGGGACAGTTGGGAGTAGGGAAGCCAATCCGGGTATCGGGATTGAAAAATGGCCAATCCCGGGATTCTCAGGATACCCGGGATTGGCTTTTAACTATGCGTCCCCTCTGATCTCTCCTGGCGGCTCCCAGCGACGTGTGACGGCGCAGCGTGACCTCTCACGCTGTGCTGGGGAGCAGGAAGAAGGAAGCCGGGCAGCGTCTGAGTGTCCTGTGGACGCTCAACGCTGATCCCTCAATCCGGGGATTGGAGCTTCCAATCCCTGCATTGAATCCCGGACGTTTTTGGCCCTAAATCTCGGGATCCTGACGATCCCAATCCCGGGATTGGCCACCGTATTTGGGAGGTATGCTTATCGGCGTCCAAACAACAATTGAATTCCACCCAAGGAAAGGCATATACTGTAGTTCACACCCTTTTACAAAAAAAAACGAAAACATTTTTATTTACTGCCACTCCTCCAAGTAAGGTCCTTGAAGATAGGCGCTATCTATGCCCTCCATGGAACTAGCCATACCCCATATGCAGACTACACCCACACCACTCCGCTCTTGCCCCCACTAGTCACACCACTGCAGTGCTGGCCACATACCTTGTAGTGGCATACAACAGGCCCTTTGTAAATTTGAGCTCCAGGCTCATACGGACCTTAATCTGGCAGCATCTTACCTGTTAAGGTGCCAACTGCTCCTGTTTAGTTACACTGTGTGGCACTGCCCTGTGGGATTGGAACCCAGTGCCACACCCTCAAGAATTAGAATATGAGACCTCAGAACCTGCAACATGACCCCCTCCACCAGGCACAAAATGCTCTGCTCCTGGACTTCCCATCTAAATGATGATTGCTGTCACCTGTGTGAGAACACACTTCTCATCGATTTATTAGTTCAACACAAGAGACTGCAAACGTAAAGTAAGTGGGAAGACCAGGAACAGAGCATTTTGTACCTTCTGAAATGGGTCATGGTGTAGAGTATGAAATCTCCACTCCGCTGTGTAAGAAGCAAATGGTGCGGTGTGTAGAGCGCAAAGATCACACATGCAGACTCTCATTAGGTATACCCAATAAGCAGAGCCGTTTCTTGCGGTAGGGAGGCATGCCGTCACATGTGGTGCCCACCGTGGCTGTTTTGATGGCTCCTGGAGCTCCCCCTTTTTCCCGTCATCACTACTCTGCTAGGGGGCGGAGTTCATGTAATGACGTGTTTGCATCGTGATGTCATGATGCAAATGCGTCATTAAGTGAAACTCCACCCCCGAGCGGAGTACTAATGACGGAGAGGAGGGGGAACCAGGACACTAGGACAAAGCAACGGGCGTGCTGGTGGCCGGGAGGAGGAGGGAGATGCTGGCGGGCGGCCGGGCGGGCGCTGTAAACACCCCAAAGAGCACTACACAGCCCTGACAATGATCATGACACCCGTCCCAGAGCATGAAACCCCTGGCAACCATCATGGATCCCAGAGCATAAAACCCCTTGCAACCAGCATGGATTGGAGAGCATGAAATCCCTGGCAACCAGCATGACACACAGTGCGTGAAACCCTTGGCAACAAGCAGGTAATTTAAAAGTAATTAGAAGCTTTACTGTAGGGCATAATGTATCAATGGCATTGCGGTGTGTGGCATAAAATGGTGCAGGGGGCATTTCTGTGTGGGGCTTAATATGGTAGAATTTATTTTTTCCCCTGTGGTGGCTGTGATCTGCTGGTGCAGGGTCAAAAACTGAGCCTAAGGTAGTCTTTTCAGGTGAGACAATGCCAATTTTAGTGAGACCACAACCATTTTAGTGTGGCCCCTCCCCTTTCCGGAAACGCTCACACACTTAAAATTTGTATTTTTTATATCTATGGGGGGCACTTTTTTATGTCAAGGGGGGCACATTTTTAAATCTCGCACTGGGAGCCAAATTGGCTAGAAACAGCCCTGCCAATAAGGGGCCCAGTATGATTTACAGATGGACGGATTGTGAGCAGTTAGAATACCGACAGCTGCATCCCATCCATCAGATTCCCGACAGCCCCCTCTAAAGTCCCCTAACCCTCCTCTGCCCCCTACCCTAACCAAAACCCTCTTTTGTGAGTGCTGTGAATGCCAAATTGTTTCCTTACAAATATTTAAAATGCCTGCTCTAATATATATTGTAAACTCCTGCACATCTTATTACCATGTGCCATGAATGTGCACTATACATAGCAAAACACTGCATCCCATAAGGGAAAACAATACACCCATACATTCCAAAACTAATTGATGTATATATTTGTTATTAAAAGGATATGGATTCAATATATCACAAAGTACAGTATACCTATAGTTACATGGTTACACTCTTTGTATATGCTGAACAGGTTCAGCCTTGGGGACGTCCAAAGGGGCTGGCATGAGCTTCCTGTCCACTACCTGTTTGGAATATCTTTTGTTCTAATAAAATAAGATTTTACTCACCGGTAAATCTATTTCTCGTAGTCCGTAGTGGATGCTGGGACTCCGTAAGGACCATGGGGAATAGCGGCTCCGCAGGAGACTGGGCACAAACTAAAGAAAGCTTTAGGACTAACTGGTGTGCACTGGCTCCTCCCACCATGACCCTCCTCCAGACCTCAGTTAGGATACTGTGCCCGGAAGAGCTGACACAATTAGGAAGGATTTTGAATCCCGGGTAAGACTCATACCAGCCACACCAATCACACCGTACAACTAGTGATACTATACCCAGTTAACAGTATGAAAAACAACGAAGCCTCTCAACAGATGGCTTCTCAACAATAACCCGTTAGTTTATCAATAACTATATACAAGTATTGCAGACAATCCGCACTTGGGATGGGCGCCCAGCATCCACTACGGACTACGAGAAATAGATTTACCGGTGAGTAAAATCTGATTTTCTCTGACGTCCTAAGTGGATGCTGGGACTCCGTAAGGACTATGGGGATCATACCAAAGCTCCCAAACGGGCGGGAGAGTGCGGATGACTCTGCAGCACCGAATGAGCGAACTCTAGGTCCTCCTCAGCCAGGGTGTCAAACTTGTAGAATCTTGCAAACGTATTTGACCCCAACCAAGTAGCTGCTCGGCAAAGTTGCAAAGCCGAGACCCCTCCGCCCAAGAAGAGCCCACCTTCCTCGTGGAATGGGCTTTCACAGATTTAGGATGCGGCAGTCCAGCCGAAGAATGCGCCAGCTGAATTGTGCTACATATCCAGCGAGCAATAGTCTGCTTTGAAGCAGGAGCACCCAGCTTGTTGGGTGCATACAGGATAAATAGCGAGTCAGTTTTCCTGACTCCAGCCATCCTGGAAACATGTATTTTCAAGGCCCTGACTACGTCCAGTAACTTGGAGTCCTCCAAGTCCCTAGTAGCCGCAGGCACCACAATAGGTTGGTTCACGTGAAAAGCAGATACCACCTTAGGGAGAAACTGGGGACGAGTCCTCAATTCTGCCCTATCCATATGGAAAATCAGATAAGGGCTTTTACATGACAAAGCCGCCAATTCTGACACACGCCTGGCCGAAGCCAAAGCCAACAGCATGACCACTTTCCACGTGAGATATTTCAAATCCACGGTCTTAAGTGGCTCGAACCAATGTGACTTTAGGAAACTCAACACCACGTTGAGATCCCAAGATGCCACTGGGGGCACAAAAGGGGGCTGAATATGCAGCACTCCCTTAACAAAAGTCTGAACTTCAAGCAGTGAAGCCAGTTCTTTCTGGAAGAAAATCGATAGAGCCGAAATTTGGACCTTAATGGAACCCAATTTTAGGCCCATAGTCACCCCTGACTGTAGGAAGTGCAGGAATCGACCCAGCTGAAATTCCTCCGTTGGGGCATTCCTGGCCTCACACCAAGCAACATATTTCCGCCATATGCGGTGATAATGTTTTGCTGTAACATCCTTCCTAGCTTTAATCAGCGTAGGAATGACTTTCTCCGGAATGCCCTTTTTCTTTAGGATCCGGTGTTCAACCGCCATGCCGTCAAACGCAGCCGCGGTAAGTCTTGGAACAGACAGGGCCCCTGCTGCAGCAGGTCCTGTCTGAGCGGCAGAGGCCATGGGTCCTCTGATACCATCTCTTGAAGTTCTGGGTACCAAGCCCTTCTTGGCCAATCCGGAACCACGAGTATAGTTCTTACTCCTCTCCTTCGTATTATTCTCAGTACCTTGGGTATGAGAGGCAGAGGAGGGAACACATAAACCGACTGGTACACCCACGGTGTCACTAGAGCGTCCACAGCTATCGCCTGAGGGTCTCTTGACCTGGCGCAATATCTTTTTAGCTTTTTGTTGAGGCGGGACGCCATCATGTCCACCTGTGGCCTTTCCCAATGATTTACAATCATTTGGAAGACTTCTGGATGAAGTCCCCACTCTCCCGGGTGGAGGTCGTGCCTGCTGAGGAAGTCTGCTTCCCAGTTGTCCACTCCCGGAATGAACACTGCTGACAGTGCTAACACGTGATTTTCCGCCCAACGGAGAATCCTTGTGGCTTCTGCCATCGCCATCCTGCTTCTCGTGCCGCCCTGTCGGTTTACATGGGCGACCGCCGTGATGTTGTCTGACTGAATCAGTACTGGCTGATTCTGAAGCAGGGGTCTTGCTTGACTTAGGGCATTGTAAATGGCCCTTAGTTCCAGAATATTTATGTGTAGGGAAGTCTCCTGACTTGACCACAGCCCTTGGAAGTTTCTTCCCTGTGTGACTGCCCCCCAGCCTCGAAGGCTGGCATCCGTGGTCACCAGGACCCAGTCCTGTATGCCGAATCTGCGGCCCTCTAGGAGATGAGCACTCTGCAGCCACCACAGCAGAGACACCCTGGTCCTTGGAGACAGGGTTATCAACCGATGCATCTGAAGATGCGATCCGGACCACTTGTCCAACAGGTCCCACTGAAAAGTTCTTGCATGGAACCTGCCGAATGGAATTGCTTCGTAGGAAGCTATCATCTTTCCCAGGACTCGCGTGCAGTGATGCACCGACACCTGTCTTGGTTTCAGGAGGCCTCTGACTAGAGATGACAGCTCCTTGGCTTTCTCCTCCGGGAGAAACACTTTTTTCTGGTCTGTGTCCAGAACCATCCCCAGGAACAGTAGACGTGTCTTAGGGACCAGCTGTGACTTTGGAATATTGAGAATCCAACCGTGCTGTTGTAGCACCTCCTGAGATAGTGCTACCCCGACCAACAACTGCTCCCTGGACCTCGCCCTTATCAGGAGATCGTCCAAGTACGGGATAATTAAAACTCCCTTTTTTCGAAGGAGTATCATCATTTCGGCCATTACCTTGGTAAATACCCTGGGTGCCGTGGACAGACCGAACGGCAACGTCTGGAATTGTAATGACAATCCTGTACCACAAATCTGAGGTACTCCTGGTGAGGATGGTAAATGGGGACATGCAGGTAAGCATCCTTGATGTCCAGTGATACCATGTAATCCCCCTCTTCCAGGCTTGCAATAACCGCCCTGAGCGATTCCATCTTGAACTTGAATTTTTTTATATATGTGTTCAAGGATTTAAAATTTAAAATGGGTCTCACCGAACCGTCCGGTTTCGGTACCACAAACATTGTGGAATAGTAAGTGATTAAAAGAAAAGTGGTATGAATAACTCTGTGCGCAATGACACTGCTGCTAGCTCAACAAATGCTCATACGAGGTTCCCTTCACCCCTCACCACAGTGATACAAAATTTTTTTTTTTGAGCAAATGACTTAGCTGCGCTGTGAGAATGTGGTCCTTATTTACTCTCCTTACACCTTCATCTCCATAACACTCAGTTTCACCATAGGGAAAATGAAACAAAGGTAATGATAGTGAAGTTTGTTTTAATACAGTATGAGAGAATAAACAAATGTTAAAATATTCACAATGACAGTCAATTAAAAACACCAATCCACTCCTGATGATAAGTGAGTGCAGAGAAATTACCGGAAATGAATGGAATTGTGGCCAAACAATTCCAAACAGTGCATGGATAATATGATAGAAACTGGCATCAGTCCAATCAGAACACCATCCTGGTTACCGGCTTCAGACTCAGCATTCCTTATACACCTGGAGGCTCCCGACGCGTTTCCACCCCTGTCTGGGGTCTTTTTCAAGGTATCCTGGTGAGTAACTGACTTCCAAACATGCGTGTGTATTTAAATGTCCTCTAACCAATCACAAGCCAAGAAGCACAGGTGGACCCTATACATAAATCTCCTAATAGTCTTTTGGTCCCCTGCTGTGCTTCTCCCTATTGGCTGTGTCCATGTAAACGTTCTCATTGCTATGGTAACCTTGTCCGGACTTCACTTGCGTCGCGTCACTTCCGGTGACGTGTGTCCTGTTCGTCATAAGGTACCTGGTCCTCCCAGCGGGTATTTTATTCATGTATCCCCTTCTCCTTGCGTCTGTGTCACTTCCGGGTATCCTAGGCAACCGGGTATACTTCCCTGATTGTCCGTCGCGTCACTTCCTGTGACGCGTACCCCTCGGTTGCTATGGTAACCCGGCGTGTTAGCGGTGTCATATCTTTTTAAACCGATGAGCACAATCCAGGTTGTTTAACCATGTCTGTCCTTTTTAATCTTAAAAGCGGGTGGTGCATCATTTACAGGCTTTGTCCATAACCCTGTTTATATTCACTAAATATAAAAAAATCACAAAGCTTAATAGTTTGTTCATGAAATACATACTCAATAAAATCCATAAATATAAATCCTAAGTCATATTAAATCCCCTAATATTGGCAAAAAAGAGTAAAGTGCATATGTTCTTAAAGGAATAAAATTATCTATTTTAAAATAAATCATAAAAACCACTTAATTTCAAAATCCATGTTTAAACCTCCTGGTACTAATGTACCCAGTTCAAAGATCATTTTCATCTCTGCTTGGGCCAATTGTTTGGAGAGATCCTTTCTTCTCCAATGGCCTTTAATATGTTTCAAGCCACAAAACTGCTTTATAGCTGCAGAATTGCAGCCATGGTGAGATTTAAAGTGCTCTGATAGTGCATGGGTGGTGAGACCTTTTTTTATATTCCTGAGGTGCTCACTAATCCGCACTTTCAAGGGTCTAGAGGTCCTGCCTATGTACCACAGACCGCATACGCACTCTATACCGTAGATTACATTGGAGCTATTGCAGGTGATAAAATCTCTAATATTAACAGTGTGATCTTTAACTTCTACACTGGTAATTTTGCTCTTCTCTGATGATATCCCCCTGCAGCCCATACAAAGGCCGCACCTAAAAAACCCTTTCGATTTGATAGTCCCCATGGCCTTTTTTGGTGGTAACGCACTTTTCACTAAGTTTGATCTTAAATTAGGTGCTCGCCTAAAAATACATTTTGGTTTATCCGGTAAAATGTTCCCTACCACTGGGTCCTTTTTGAGGATCCCCCAGTGTCGTCTTATTGATTTTTCTATGGTCTTATATTGAGAACTAAACGAAGTCACAAAAGCCCACTCTAAATGTTCTCCCTTTTTCTTGACTATCGGGTTAAATAGTTGCTCCCTGTCAACTGAAGCCACCTTATCCCTTACGATGCTTACTTTTCCTGGATTGTAACCTGAGTCTTCAAATTTATCCCTCATCTCTTCAGCTTGTATGGTAAATGTGTCGACACTGGTACAGTTCCGTTTCAGGTGTTTAAATTGGCCCTCTGGTATAGAGCTTAACCAATCAGGATGATTGCAACTGGTGGTACCAATGTATGTGCCAGAGTCTGTCGGTTTAATAAAATTCTTTGTTTCAATGCATCCATTCTTGATAAAAACTGTAATATCTAAATATTTCCTCTGTATAGTCTATACTATGTGTATAAATACACACCTGAAGTCTGAGATTACTTCATTCTGACTAGCACCCCTCCCCCACCTACCAAACTGATTTTAAGCAGGGACCTACATCTGACTGCACATTAATGATTCAGGCGTAATACAAAGTAAGTCCTATTATTTTCATACAGTGTCAGTCTATTTGGGGGTAAGCATTGGGACGTGGGGTCCCCTGAACTGTTCTGTCTGGGCCACTCCAGGGCATCACACCCTAACACTTATAGTCACTATTTTTTCACTACCTCCTAAGTGTGTCATTTTATCCATGTATTTTTTTCACCCACTTTATATCTAATTTTAAAACACTTTCTACACTCCGTAACTACCTATGCTTCTCTTATACTTTATTACACCTCACGATTTTCCACTAGTGTGATGCCTTGGGGGGATTCATGGCTGGTCTGATTTGGGGGTGCCCTGCGTCCCAGTGTGAACCCCAAAAGTGTTAGGGACTTGCTCGATAGAGGTGACCTCGACGCGGTGAGCAAGCCCGTATCATTGGCCAATTATATGCTAACAACCTCTTAGTATATTATATACTGTAATTTATAGTAATGATTGTATAGTGCATCTGCACCCATTTCTTCCCCTGTATTACCATAAAATCTCAGCAGATAGCACCTTTCATTACAACCACTAGGGTGTGCAGTCTAGACCCATTTCCTCTGTATAGTCTATACTATGTGTATAAATACACACCTGAAGTCTGAGATTACTTCATTCTGACTAGCACCCCTCCCCCACCTACCAAACTGATTTTAAGCAGGGACCTACATCTGACTGCACATTAATGATTCAGGCGTAATACAAAGTAAGTCCTATTATTTTCATACAGTGTCAGTCTATTTGGGGGTAAGCATTGGGACGTGGGGTCCCCTGAACTGTTCTGTCTGGGCCACTCCAGGGCATCACACCCTAACACTTATAGTCACTATTTTTTCACTACCTCCTAAGTGTGTCATTTTATCCATGTATTTTTTTCACCCACTTTATATCTAATTTTAAAACACTTTCTACACTCCGTAACTACCTATGCTTCTCTTATACTTTATTACACCTCACAATTTTCCACTAGTGTGATGCCTTGGGGGGAATCATGGCTGGGCTGATTTGGGGGTGCCCTGCGTCCCAGTGTGAACCCCAAAAGTGTTAGGGACTTGCTCGATAGAGGTGACCTCGACGCGGTGAGCAAGCCCGTATCATTGGCCAATTATATGCTAACAATCTCTTAGTATATTATATACTGTAATTTATAGTAATGATTGTATAGTGCATCTGCACCCATTTCTTCCCCTGTATTACCATAAAATCTCAGCAGATAGCACCTTTCATTACAACCACTAGGGTGTGCAGTCTAGACCCATTTCCTCTGTATAGTCTATACTATGTGTATAAATACACACCTGAAGTCTGAGATTACTTCATTCTGACTAGCACCCCTCCCCCACCTACCAAACTGATTTTAAGCAGGGACCTACATCTGACTGCACATTAATGATTCAGGCGTAATACAAAGTAAGTCCTATTATTTTCATACAGTGTCAGTCTATTTGGGGGTAAGCATTGGGACGTGGGGTCCCCTGAACTGTTCTGTCTGGGCCACTCCAGGGCATCACACCCTAACACTTATAGTCACTATTTTTTCACTACCTCCTAAGTGTGTCATTTTATCCATGTATTTTTTTCACCCACTTTATATCTTATTTTAAAACACTTTCTACACTCCGTAACTACCTATGCTTCTCTTATACTTTATTACACCTCACGATTTTCCACTAGTGTGATGCCTTGGGGGGATTCATGGCTGGGCTGATTTGGGGGTGCCCTGCGTCCCAGTGTGAACCCCAAAAGTGTTAGGGACTTGCTCGATAGAGGTGACCTCGACGCGGTGAGCAAGCCCGTATCATTGGCCAATTATATGCTAACAACCTCTTAGTATATTATATACTGTAATTTATAGTAATGATTGTATAGTGCATCTGCACCCATTTCTTCCCCTGTATTAACCTAGGAGGCACAAACAAGAGACCTACCGGAAGGTCTGGAGGAGCCTGCTCCTATGCTCTAAGGACTAATGACAAGAGGTCCTGGGTAATGCCCACTTTAATACATGATGGGGACACAATGGGCAATGGCTCCTCGGTGGTCTCTTGGACTGGAGCAAAACTCAGCGAGAGCGCATCAGCCTTGATGTTTTTTGACCCAGGGCGATATGTTATCAAAAAATTAAAGCGAGCAAAAAACAAAGCCCATCGTGCCTGCCTGGCATTGAGCCGCTTCGCTGACTCTAAATATGCCAGATTCTTATGGTCGGTGAGAATTGAGACCACAAACTTAGCCCCCTCAAGCCAGTGTCTCCACTCCCCGAGTGCATCCTTTATAGCTAACAATTCCCGGTTACCCACATTATAATTCATCTCGGCAGACGAAAATTTACGGGAAAAGTAAGCACAGGGATGAAGGCGATTATCAGACACCCCCATCTGAGAGAGCACTGCCCCAATACCTATCTCAGAGGCATCCACTTCCACCACAAAAGGACGCTCTGGATCTGGGTGTCGCAGCACCTTGGCCGAGACAAATGTCCTTTTGAGACGGGCAAAGGCCGCTTTGGCCTCACAAGACCAGTGAGCAACATCCGCCCCTTTCTTAGTGAGTGCCACCAAGGGGGCCACTATAGACGAAAATCCAGCGATAAATCGTCTATAAAAATTCGCAAAGCCCAGAAAATGCTGAAGCGCCTTCAAACTAGTGGGCTGCACCCAATCCAGGACTGCCTGTACCTTAGAACCCTCCATTTGGAAACCTTCTGCGGAGATAATATACCCTAGAAATGCGATTTGCTGGACTTCAAATTCGCACTTCTCCAGCTTCGCCCAAAGCTGGTGGTCTCTGAGTTTCTGGAGGACTAAGCGTACATGCTTCCGATGTTCCTCCAAGGAATGGGAGAAGATTAGGATGTCATCTAGATAAACAACTAAGAATCTATCCAAATATTCCCTGAGCACATCGTTCATGAATTCCTGGAAGACTGCCGGGGCATTAGAGAGCCCAAAAGGCATCACCAAATATTCATAATGCCCTGAGTGGGTATTAAAGGCATTCTTCCATTCATCCCCCTCTCTTATTCGGATTAGATTGTAAGCACCGTGTAGGTCAATCTTAGAAAAAATGGTGGCAGTACGAAGCTGGTCAAACAAAACCGAAATGAGAGGCAGTGGGTACGAGTTTTTAATCGTGATACGGTTCAATTCCCTGAAGTCGATGCAGGGTCGCAACGAACCGTCCTTTTTACCCACGAAGAAGAACCCCGACCCAACTGGGGACTGTGAGGGTCTGATAAATCCCTTAGCCAAGTTCTCCTGAATGTACTCTGCCATAGCCTGAGTCTCAGGACGTGACAGGGAGTACAACCTGCTCTTGGGAAGCTTAGCATCCGGTAACAAATCAATGGCACAGTCATAGGGACGATGGGGAGGTAGTACCTCCGCAACTTTTTTGGAGAACACATCCGCAAAATCTGCATAACATCCTGGCAATCCTGGCAAACTTAGCTGCGAGAGCCTGACTGGAAGGCTCAAGCAACTCCTGAAACAATCACTACCCCAACTAAGAATCTCCCCAGAGACCCAGTCAAATTGAGGGTTATGGGCCCTTAACCAGGGTAACCCCAAAACCAATGGGGCAAAAGAACAGACAGTCACATAGAAAGACAATTTTTCAGAGTGTGTGGCTCCAATAAACAAAGGAATTTGGCTGGTGCAGGAGGTAATTTTACCCTGGGACAATGGTTCCCCGTTTAACCCACAGATCTCAATCTCTGATGCCAAAGGTACTGAGGGAACAGAGTGTTCCAGGGCGAATTGATGGTCCATGAAAACCCCATCGGCCCCACTGTCAACAAAGGCCTCAGTCTTGACAGTTTGGCCGAGGATCTCCAAAGTCACCGGAATGAGAAAAGTATTTTTGGGAAATTCTGACTTCTGGCCTGACAGGATATTTCCCATCACCCTCAGGCCCTGAAGTTTTCCGGCTTTTCTGGGCATGATACTACAACATGACCTTTATTCCCACAGTACAAACACAAACCCTGCTGTCTCCTCCGTGTCTTCTCACGCGAGGAGAGGCGGGTAGCCCCAATCTGCATAGGCTCCTCGGAATATTCCTCAGAGTCTGAGGTTCCCTTGGGAAAAAAGGAAACTGCGGTCTCCCTTTCAAGCCTACGCTCTCTCAGCCGTCTATCCACCCGGATGGATAACTGCATGAGCTGATCTAAGCTATCAGGCGAGGGATATTGTACCAGTTGGTCCTTTATCTGGTCAGAAAGGCCCCTTCGGTACTGGTTTCTCAGGGCTGGGTCATTCCACTGGGTATCATGAGCCAACCTCCGAAACTCCATACTATAAACCTCAGCTGGCCGTCGCCCTTGCTTAAGGACCGTAATCTGAGCCTCGGCTGAAGCCTTCTTGTCAGGGTCATCATACAAAATGCCCAGTGCCGTAAAAAAAGCATCAACACTTTTAAGCGACGGACAGTCAGGCTGCAACCCATATGCCCAGACCTGTGGGTCTTCTTGTAGCAAGGAAATCACCATGCCCACCCGCTGAATCTCCGACCCAGAAGACTGGGGCCTAAGCCTGAAATATAGCTTACAGCTCTCCTTGAAACAAAAGAACTGCGAGCGATCTCCAGAAAAACAATCCGGGAGATTTACTTTCGGCTCCTTAACCCCTGAACTTGCTGCTGCTGCTGCGGGGGCTCCGCTAGCGGCCTGCAGGGTGTTCATTTTAATGGACATCTCATTAAATTGTCGAGTCAGGACCTGCACCTGATCGACCACCTGTTGCAAAGTATTTTGAGGGGTATGCTCCATATTCCCACAAAATTTCAACAGGAGAAAAGGCTGCTGAATATGTTACGCACACCAGTGCTAACAGGAGTATACCGGTGTATGAACAGAGAGGGATGCGAAGCAAACGAACTCACAGACAGTATAACATAACATACACAGAAGGTGATGGAATAACTAATAAACACAAAGTGAACGGAGAAGCCCAAAGGCTCAGGAACTGGGTGTCTCCCTAGTGTCAGGAATGCTCAGATGGAATAGAGCGGACAATGAAGCGAGATGTAGTGATTTAACATGTGGAGCACCCGAAATGATGTTGCTAAGAGCAACAGAAAAAACCCCAAAGGGTTACCAACGGGTGTGGGAATAAACTCCTTGGTCAGAGATAGAAATATAGACACAAGGAGAGTATCCACAATCCTAACCCCCACTTGCAGGGCACAGGTTCAGCTTACTGCCACTAAATTGACACCTGGACGCCCTGCATAGTGAGGGAGGATTAAGCAAGCAGGTCTGAGAGTACAGCCGCAAACCTGCTGGGTTCACAGAATAGCAAAAGAACCCCAGCAGGTTAAACAACTGACTCCAGTCTTACTGCTAGGTCCGGATTGGCAGAATGAAGTACCGAATCCCAAGGCCTATTTGCAGTAAGCAACAAGTAAGTACAAGGTCACACAGTACTAGCTAACTCTCTGGAACTGACTAACAAACAAAGATTCAGCAGCATTTGCCTAGCCTGAGGGGATGGTTTATATAGCAGGTGCTGTCCACGCCCCACTCAGACCTCACAGACTGTGAGCACAAAACCAGCGCCGGATTCCCTGCCGTGCACAGAGCCTGTAACCACTGCACAGTAAAAACCCGGACCGGAGTATCAGCTGCGCTCAGGTTACTTCGCTAACACTTGCCTCCCGGTTGCCATGGCGACGTGGCAGCACAGAGCAGGAGATCCTAACACCTATCCTCTGGCGGGAAAGGGTACGTCATTAGTAACCTTTTAGAAATTACCAATTTCTTATCGGGTGAAGCCCACGCTTCCTCACACACTTCGTTTAATTCCTCAGATGAGGGAAAAACTACTGGTAGTTTTTTCTCCCCAAACATAATACCCTTTTTTGTGGTACCTGGGGTAATATCAGTAATGTGCAACACACTTTTCATTGCCTCAATCATGTAACGTGTGGCCCTATTGGAAGTTACATTTGTCTCATCGTCGTCGACACTGGAGTCAGTATCCGTGTCGACATCTGTGTCTGCCATCTGAGGTAGTGGGCGTTTTAGAGCCCCTGATGGCCTTTGAGACGCCTGGGCAGGCACAGGCTGAGAAGCCGGCTGTCCCATGTCGTCAAACCTTTTATGTAAGGAGTTGACACTTTCACGTAATTCCTTCCATAAGTCCATCCACTCAGGTGTCGACCCCGCAGGGGGTGACATCACATTTACCAGCATCTGCTCCGCCTCCACATAAGCCTCCTCATCATACATGTCGACACAGCCGAACCGACACACCGCACACACACAGGGAATGCTCTGAGAGAGGACAGGACCCCACAAAGCCCTTTGGGGAGACAGAGAGAGAGTATGCCAGCACACACCAGAGCGCTATATAACACAGGGATCCCACTATAATGAGTGTTTTTTCCCTTATAGCTGCTTATATTATATATACTGCGCCTAAATTTAGTGCCCCCCCTCTCTTTTTTACCCTTCTGTAGTCAGGACTGCAGGGGAGAGCCAGGGAGCGATCCTTCCAGCGGAGCTGTGAGGGAAAATGGCGCCAGTGTGCTGAGGGAGATAGCCCTGCCCCTTTTTCGGCGGACTTCTCCCGCTTTTTCTGGAAATCTGGCAGGGGTATTTTTACACCTATGTAGCCTTCCTGACTATATATGGTGTAGATTTGCCAGCCAAGGTGTATTATATTGCCCTCAGGGCGCCCCCCCCAGCGCCCTGCACCCATCAGTGACCGGAGTGTGAGGTGTGCATGAGGAGCAATGGCGCACAGCTGCAGTGATGTGCGCTACCTTGTTGAAGACCGAAGTCTTCTGCCGCCGATTTTCCGGATCACTTTCTTGCTTCTGGCTCTGTAAGGGGGACAGCGGCGCGGCTCCGGGACCGTACGATCGAGGTCGGGCCCTGTGTTCGATCCCTCTGGAGCTAATGGTGTCCAGTAGCCTAAGAAGCCCAAGCTAGCTGCAAGCAGGTAAGTTCGCTTCTTCTCCCCTTAGTCCCTCGTAGCAGTGAGTCTGTTGCCAGCAGATCTCACTGAAAATAAAAAACCTAAGTTTATACTTTCTTTTCTAGGAGCTCAGGAGAGCCCCTAGTATGCATCCAGCTCAGCCGGGCACAAAAATCTAACTGAGGTCTGGAGGATGGTCATGGTGGGAGGAGCCAGTGCACACCAGTTAGTCCTAAAGCTTTCTTTAGTTTGTGCCCAGTCTCCTGCGGAGCCGCTATTCCCCATGGTCCTTATGGAGTCCCAGCATCCACTTAGGACGTCAGAGAAAAGTGATTTTAGCTTACATACATTTAATCATAATTATTTGTTGGAATTTCCTACAACTGTATAACAAGTATCAAATGAATCTACACATTAATCTGGTTGCTTTAATAGTAAATAGACAGGTCTATCTGGTTTCATTCATTATCTATAATTTTAAATCATCATGATGTCTGGCGCTTGATATTATTATAGTTATGTACTGTATGAAATAAGTGTCGAATCCATCTCTGTGGCATGTCCGTGTAAATGCGTGTGTTACCATATACTGCTGTGCTCGCTGCACGTATTTGCAAGTATAGCGACTCATAATGTGTGTAGTTTGTATGTTCTCTTTATGTAATATTTTTGACTTTGACAGTCCACCCTTTGGCAGTAAACAATAACTGCCATCAATTATTAACATAAGAAAAAATATTTCATACCATAATCGGTGACCTAGACACAAGTATGTATGCATTTCGCAAATCAGACACTTGACTATATTTGGGGAAGACAGGGAGGAGGACGAGACATCCTCTATATGCACTCGGCGGTCACGGGACCACTGGTTGGGTGTGGGACAACATTCAACCTATAGAGTATGCTGGGACAGTGCTTTGGCCTATAATGTTTGATTTGCGACAAACATTTCACACATACATGTACCTACGTCTTTGTACACTGATGTTTGGATTCGATTGAGGTTCTGCTGGGTAGATGAAGAAGACACAAACAAATCGTGACAGTGACATATAAAATTTTCGTGATCTACATATTCCTATCATTTTCTGAACAACGGTTATAAGTAGTGTCCTTCCTAAATAACATAAACCTTCGGAGTTCTGGGAGAGCCACTCATAAACCTTTCTTCCACATATATTAATGAGCTCTTTATCTGCAATGTGTGAATAACCATTGTCTGATTGTTACTGATTACCTCTGAACTCCATAACTACTAGAACTTTGATTTTCTCTGATTTTAACAAACTGATCGGCTAATCCTGGGATGCTATAAGGAAATCACTCCTTCCTCCAGAACCAGTTCCAGTCCCACACTCGACTCCTCATAAAAAAACCTTGCAAAAATATAATAGCCTGAAAAATAAATGTTTGTCAGCGGGAAAGAGAGAAAAGAGAAATAGAACAAAACAACTCTTGTTCATAACAAATCAATTACAATGACTGGTCTTTCTGCAATCCTTTAGTACGCTAGGTAGTGTTCAACAGTGCCGCCTCTCAGTCTTCACGGAACAGAGTCTCTGGTGATACTTTTGCGATCTCACTCCATTTACGAGTTCCTTCCGGAATACCGACTTTCCTGCAATGGGAATCGTGGACCCAAGTCTCTCTCTCGGTTACTTTCACTGGGATAGTGCTGTCAACAAAACTTGGTATGGTCCTTCCCACCTGTCTATTAGGCAACCTGAGCGTAAGAGCAATCACACAGTCTCTTGGTTCACAATCAAGACAGTTAGTATTTGGCATACCAGCAATCAACAGTTTCAAGTTCTTTTGTCAAGTTCTCAAATGCTGGCTCATCTCAATAAGGTACTGTACTGTCACCTCATTGGTGTATTTCTGATCATTGGGGGTAATTCCAAGTTGATCGCAGCAGGATTTTTGATAGCAATTGGGCAAAACCATGTGCACTGCAGGGGAGGCAGATATAACATGTGCAGAAAGAGTTAGATTTGGGTGGGTTATTTTATTTCTGTGCAGGGTAAATACTGGCTGCTTTATTTTTACACTGCAAATTAGATTGCAGATTGAACACACCCCACCCAAATCTAACTCTCTCTGCAAATGTTATATCTGCTTCCCCTGCAGTGCACATGGTTTTGCCCAATTGCTATCAAAAATCCTGCTGCAATCAACTTGGAATTGCCTCCATTGTGCGGATCAATCATGACATGAGGTTGTCTTCTAAAAACAACCAAAAAGACACAAATACCAAAACAAAAACAAATTTCGAAGAGGGTGATTCGTTGAGTGAAGACCTGCGAGTGGTTCCGAAGCTACATAATACTAGTGGCAGTATCTATGATCACAATAGTACAATTTCAAGCTTTGCTCCTACTTCTAGGGGCACCATTATCTACACACAAATTTCTGCACAATTTTCCTTTGCGGTAAACACAGCAGCATCCGTGGCAGCAGGAAATGCCTCTACCCAGTTTGAGAAAACATCAGTGCACACCAATACATAACAATAATTCCTAAAGGGTGTTAACTGTACGAAGTCGATTTGTATTTCCTGAAAAGATCCGTCTGCAGGAGGGAAATGGGATAGCTCTGTTGGTATTGCTTTACCAATATTCTTCCTAAAGCAAGTAAGACAGGTCATTGCTCTCTTACCTGTATGAGAATAGAATCCTGGCGCACACCAGTAGACTCTCATCAGCCTGCACCTACCCTCTTTGCCTAGATGAGTCAGACCGTGTGCCACCTCAGCTAGACTTGGAAGGTATGCTCTGGGGACTACTGGCTTACCGTGTCCACCTGCCCACAGTCCTGAGGACTCCTGGCCATACCCCTTTGTCCTCCAGACTGCCTTTTCCTGTAGGGAACACAATTTTTTTTTTTATCTTCATTTAACTATCGTGTGTTTGCAATGTAGAGTACCATGAGCATAACTCAAAAAAGAAAAGAAAAAAAGAAACATCTCTAGAGGAGAGAAAGGAGAAGAAAATGAAAAAGAAAATGTCAGGTTTGCCATTCACCAACAGGCATATCAGTGTCTATACAAAATTTCCCTTCACCAGTATTCCCATTCTCTACCCTTTGTGCATGACAAGGCACACTGCAGTAATACTGGTGTCATCGTGCTGTTGAGATATACTGGGTTCGGGCAGAACTCTGAAGGACCTAGGCATGTGGAGTTTGAACTGTACTTGGGTCCATGTATTGTACTACCCTCTGTGAATGCAAAAGATAAAGAGGAAACTGTAGAGAAACAGAATAGAGGTTGGTGACAGATGAGTTTGTAGAGGTGAAGATTTTATAAAAATTTGACAACTGGATTGGGCACTATGGGGAAGTGATTCTCTAATTGGTCTATACCCCTAAAAAAATGTCTGTGTGTCTTATCACTACTGGGACAATCCCAGCCATCAATCCAGTGTCCATCCTAAGTTCATAGGGAACCCGGTATCTGTGAGATAATTTCCTCTACCTGTGATGGTCATGCATCTAGAACAGCAGATTGCGACAATAGTTTTTACGTTTTGTCAAAGGGTAATGCATTTATTTTGTTCTTCCCATTAGCCGAATCTGTGTTTTCTATATGGCTTATGATTCCTTACTATATGTCCCTTGGTCCCGTCTATGCGTTTAATAATGTGGCTTGTGTTTTCTGTGTAGGGGATCTATATTGACTATGTGTCCTACTACTCCTACAATCTCTGGTAAAATGCCCTTCCTTCCTACAAGTGTAACATATTATTGACCATTTGGTATCTGGGGTTTGGACTGATGGGTCTTTCCTGTATGTGCCAGTATACATACCGTCCTCAACCTCTCCACCTGTTGTTCTCTGCGCCTAGCACTATTCTTGTGATGTTCAATAGCACACTATCTAAGATTAGCTACTGTGACCCCTTTCCAATTTTGCAAAGAAGTCTGCACCCTGACACTCAATGCCTTATTGAGCCCGTCCATTTGCACAGAGACAGGCACCTCCCATTTGCCGAATTAGTGTTTACCAGTGGTCTTATCCAGAGGAGAGTTTTCTATTACTGCAAGAGACAAAAACAAAAAAAAAGTTTAACAAGCTTCTAGGTCATGCGAAGTATTTAATTAAATTTTTCTCATCCTGTATTAATGGTCTGTACATTGTCCAACAAACATTTCCGAGCTCATCTTTATTATGGGTATTACTAGGAATGAATACTTCTTATATGGTAACTGAAAGAAATACCCTGGGGTTACTTTGTCTCTGTCCGCTTTCCTACTGGCAAATACTAATGTGCGGACAGGTTTTTCTCCATTTCTGACGTTACTTTGTTGATTTTTTTTAGTTTTATTTTTTTGGGTTTTACTATATATGTACACGAATGATACCATACTTACCTGTTCCACTGGTCTCAGCCACTTCCCCCACAGGCTACTGCTCTTCTTTTACCGGTTGGATACTCCTCTGGATGCATGAGAAATGGCTGAAAACGATCAGGTCACCTTCTCCTCCTAAATAAAACTTCAACATTCATTAGTACATATATATGGGTTACATTCATATTTTTATTATTTTCTATAGTTTGTATGCTGGCCGTAACTGCTTCCACATCTACATATGACGGTGTACTTGCATTCTCTTTTTTTCTTCCTACTTGTTTATTGCTGCTACAAGTTCAAACAGTTCTTATATTTCCATTCTTGTCTTATATGACTTTGGTTAGACATACCACCTGCAATACCTTAGGATCAAACTCACCAACCCCTCTTGCTGCCACAGGTTTAAACACTTTGTATGTCTGACCCTTTGTTTTTGGGATTTTATCAGACATAGCCTTATCCTTAAGTGTGATTCCTCACAAATATTTAAAATGCCTGCTCTAATATATATTGTAAACGGCTGCACATCTTATTACCAAGTGCCATGAATGTGCACTATACATAGCAAAACACTGCATCCCATAAGAGAAAACAACACACCCACACATTATCTGAGTTCCAAAGCTCATTGATGTATATAATTGTTATTAAAAGGATATGGATTCAATATATTACAAAGTACAGTATACCTATAGTTACATGGTTACACTCACACAGTAAGCAGTTAAAACGTACAGTTACATACAGTTACAGTTACATGCCAGCATACAATACCATTCCCTCAATGTATCTTCTCTCTCTCTCTCTCTGTAAAGTAATGCTGGGACTCCATCTTCCTCTGAGATTAAACAGGAACTAACCTCCTGTGTGGTCAGCAGTGTGTTATCTAGTTTCTGGGGGGAGGGAACTCATTCATGATGAGTCACTAGTCTCTTTGTATATGCTGAACAGGTTCAGCCTTGGGGACATCCAAAGGGGCTGGCCCTTTACCTGTTTGGAATATCTATTGTTTCCTGTCCACTACCTGTTTGGAATATCTATTGTTCTAATAAAAGTGATTTTAGCTTACATACATTTAATCATAATTATTTGTTGGAATTTCCTACAACTTTATAACAAGTATCAAATTAATCTACACATTAATCTGGTTGCTTTAATAGTAAATATGACAGGTCTATCTTGGTTTGTTCAAATAATACACATACTGTACATGACATTACTTCATTATCTATAATTTTAAATCATCATGATGTCTGGCGCTTGATATTACTATAGTTATGTACGGTATGAAATAAGTGTCGAATCCATTTCTGTGGCATGTCCGTGTAAAAGCGTGTGTTACCATATATTGCTGTGCTCGCTGCGCGTATTTGCAAGTATAGCGACTCATAATGTGTGTAGTTTGTATGTTCTCTTTATGTAATATTTTTGACTTCGACAGTGCCTACACCAGGCATTCCCAACCGCGGTCCTCAAGGCACATCAACAGTACAGGTATTTGTGATATCCAGGCTTCAGCACAGATGGTCAAATCAACATAACTGAGGTACCAATTAAGTCACCTGTGTGATATAACTAAAACCAGGACTGTTAGTGTGCCTTGAGGACTGAGGTTGGGAATGCCTGGCCTAAACCTAACCCTCGGGGTGGTGCCTAACCCTAACCCTCCCAGGGGGTGCCTGACCCTAACCCTCCCTTCCCCACTGCCTAAAGCTAACCCTCCCCACTGTATGCCTAACCTAAACCTCCCCTTCTATGTGCCTAAACCTAACCCTCCCTGGTCCCTTACCCCAAGCTTCCCAACCCTGCACCCTAACCCCCCTTCTCCTACCTAAACCTAACCGCGGCAGGACGCCAGCGCGTCCCGCTGTCATGACGATTGGGATGCCGGATGTCGGTATTGTGACACCGGTATCCCATGCAGCGTTGGTATCTAGAAACCAGGATTGTGTCTTCCTTCAGGATCTCAGCGTCAGTATATCGACCGCCGGAATCCCGTCCATCGGGAAGCTAACTGCTTCCTCCAATAAAATCTGCTTATTAGAGTCTCATATTGCTCGCTAAGTGTGCTTTCTTTTGAAGGTACAGTACTTGGTCTTGTTTTTTCTTTTAATCATAACAACCAAGCAGTAATTACCTTTCGTTTGATGTGCAAATAAGACAACAAAAGCAAATGTCTGATCTGCTGCTATGTTCTAAAATGTTACAAAGGTGCACTCTTAGGATTATATAATGCTTTGATGAAAGAGTTAAAATATAACCTTTAATTATATCTCTTAAAAAATGGTCTCCTAATACAAACAAACACATAGATTAATTATATTCGTAGGGCAGTAAATTTTGATTTACACAAATTGGAACCCAGTAATAAAGGCAATTCACAGCAGAAAACACGCAGTATGAGTCCTATTATTGGACACTGAGGTGATTATAACTCAAAGACAAGGCTTGTGTAAAAGGAGATTTATGGTAGACTTACCATGGTTAAAGCTCTTTCTGCGCAGTACATTGGTTCCACAGGGAAACATCGGGGTGTAGAGATGGATCTTGATCCAAGCACCAACAGGCTAAAGCTTTAGACTGTTCCAGGATGCATTGGGGCCTCCTCTATAACCCCGCCTCCAGGCACTGTGTACTCAGTTTCGTTAACCAGTCCAATGCAGGAGCATGTAAAAGAGAAGGTTGATGTTAGTCGCATAGAACTACGTTCTCACGACAGGAGAAGGGACTAGCGTCTAATGCCATACAAACCCATAGAAGCTAGGTGCATCAGGATGGGCGCCCTGTGAAACCAATGTTCCTCGCTGAAAGAGATTTAACAATGGTAAGTCTACCATAAATCTCATTTTTTGCAGCAGGGTACATTGGTTTCTACAGGAAAACATCGGGGATGTCCTAAAGCAGTTCCTCATGGGGCGGTCGCGCCGTAGCGGGTATGAGAACCCGGCATCCAAAGGAAGCATCCTGGGAGGTGGAAGTATCGAAGGCATAGAACCTAATGAACGTGTTCACTGAGGACCACGTATTGTGCAGCGGATGTGCCGTGGTGGGCCGCCCAAGAAGGTCCAACAGACCGAGTAGAATGGGCTTTGATAGCAGCCTGCGCATAGGCTTCTGCAATCACCATTATAATCCATCTGGCCAATGTTTGCTTATTCGCAGGCCAGCCAAGTTTATGAAAACCAAAAAGTACAAAAAGGGTATCTGACCTCCTGATAGAGGCAGTCATTTCCACATAAATACGGAGAGCCCGTACCACATCCAAAGACTGCTCTTTGGAAGACAAATCAGAAAAGATAACAACAATCTCTTGGTTAAGGTGAAAAGATGACACCATCTTAGGCAAATAACCAGGGCGAGTTCTAAGAACTGCCCAGTCACTGTGAAATATCACAAAGGGTGGATGACAGGACAGAGCGCCTAGGTCTGACATCCTCCTCACAGAGGCAATAGCCAGTAGGAAAAGGACCTTGACCGTGAGCCATGTAAGGTCCACTGACTCAAGAGGTTCAAATGGATACTCTGCAGGGCATTCAAGACAACAGACAGATCCCATGGAGCCACAGGAGAGACATAGGGAGGCTGAATCTGCACAACACCCTGAGTGAAAGTATGAACGTCAGGAATAGATGCAATTTTTCTCTGAGACCACACCGACAAGGCAGAAATATGAACCTTGAGGGTGGCCAGATGAAGAAAAGCCAAAAGTCTGGAAGTTCTTACTTTGTATACATCGTAATTCTTAGCAGCACACCAGGTGAATTAAGAATTACAGACCCTGTAATAAATTTGCGCAGATGCCGGTTTGCGGGCCTTCAGCATAGTTTGGATAACTGCCTCGGAGAGTCCTTTGGCCCTTAGGAGTAAAGCTTTAAGAGCCACGTCATCAAAGCCAGTCTGGTCAGGTCCGGGTAGACACAAGGGCCCTGAACGAGGAGCTCTGGGCATTGAGGAAGTAGAGAGGACGCTCTATCGCTAGACCCTGCAGGTCTGAGAACCAATGCCATCTTGACCACGCTGGAGCGACTAAAAGTAGCATTCCTCCTCCTTGTTTGAACCTCCGTAGTACCCTGGGTAGGAGTGACACTGGAGGGAACACGTATGGCAGCTGAATGTTCCATGGAATTGCCAGTGCATCCACGAATGCTGCTTGAGGATCCCTGGTCCTTGATCTGAAGACTGGAACTTTGTGATTGTGTCGAGTCGCCATCAGGTCTACATCTTGTAGGCCCCACTTGTCCACTAGGAGTTGAAAGACTCCACTCTCCGGCATGCACGTCCTTATGACTGAGGAAATCCGCTTCCCAGTCGAGGACTTCCAGAATGATCACTGCCGATATTGCTTGCAGATGGCGTTCCGCCCAACACAGGATTTTTGACACTTCCATCATTGCCATGCGGCTTAGAGTGCCACGTTGATGGTTTATGTATGCCACCGTGGTGACGTTGTCTGACCATACTTGAACATGCCTGTTCTGTATCAGAGGCAGGGCGAGAGACAAAGCATTGAACACTGCCCGCAGTTCCAGAATGTTTATCGAGAGGAGTGATTCCTCCATGGTCCACTGACCCTTGAAAGAGTGTTGCTCCAACGCCCCAACCCCTCAGACTGGCACCTGTAGTCAGTAGGACCCAGTTGGGGATCCAGAAGGGATGGCTCCTGCTCAACTGCTGGTCCTGTAGCCACCAGGTCACCTCCAGAGTCAAGGAGATCATGTGAGACCTGATCTGATGAGGTAGGCCGTCCCACATGGAAAGGATTAACCTCTGCAGAGGGCGGGAATGAAATTGAGCGTACTCTACCATGTTGAACGCTGACACCATGAGGCCTAGTACTTGCATCGCGGAGTATATCAACACTCTTGGGTGAGAGTGGAAGTATCTGATCCTGTCCTGAAGTTTCAGGACCTTCTCTGGAGACAGAAACAGCCGTTGACTGTGTGTGTCCAGCAGTGCCCCCAGGTGCACCATGCTCTGAGCAGGGACCAGCAAGGACTTCTTCCAGTTGATGAGCCACCTGTGGTCTTGTAGGAAGTTTACCATCAGTTGTAGATGACTGAGGAGGACATCATGGGAGTTTGCCAGAATCCGCAAGTCATCCAGATGCAGCAGGATCCTGACTCCCTGGCGACGGAGATGAGCCGCCATAATCTTGGTGAAGATCTGAGGGGCCATGGCCAGTCCAAACAGCAGAGCTTGGAATTGATAGTGAAGGTTGCCAATAGCAAACCGCAGATGATGTAGATGCGACATGGCAATAGGTATATGCAGGTAAGCATCTTGTATATCCAGGGATATCATATAGTCTCCGGGTTCCATGGCCAGTACAAATAAGCGCAGTGCTTCCATATGGAACTTGGACACTCTCACAAACTTGTTCAGTGATTTGAGGTTGAGTATAGGCTGGAAAGACCCATTGGATTTTGGGACTAGAAACAGGGTCGAGTAGTATCCTCTGCCTCTCTGGGACAGACGTACTGGCACCACCACTCCTGTATCCAGGAGAGAACACACAACCAGTTGTAGAGCTTGCACCATCAACAGATTCAAAGGGATAACCGTTGTGCAGAACTGGCGAGGGGGACGTCTCTTGAAAGAGACTGTGTTCCCGTGACAGACCTGGGTGAATCGCAGAAGTCAGCCTCCCACGCTGGGGTCCCCCAGGGGGAGGCCCGCCTCGTCATGCAGCAGGCTTGTCATGTTTAGAAGAAGGCTGACGGGCTGCCCAGGATTGTTTTGCCTTGGCCTTAGTGGTTTTGGGAGCACAAGATTGTCTCGAGTATGCCTGACCTTTTGCTTTCCCTTGAGGTCGAAAAGAGCGAAAAGTGTTACCTTTTCCCTTCTGTGCAGAAGGATTAGTATTTGGGAGAAAAACAGTCTTAGCAGCCACTAAGTCAGTCACAATTTTATTGAGATCTTCCCAAAATAGGATGTCACCCTTAAAAGAGAGTACCTCCAAAGTATTCTTGGAGTCCAGGTCCACCTTCCATGACCTCAACCACAGAATTTGGCAAGCCAGAATAGATGTAGTCGACACCTTGGCCACCAACACACCCGCATCAGAAGACTCCTCCTGAATGTAATAGGCGGCAGTGGTAATATGAGACAGGTATTGTCTGGCAGAGTCAGAAATATTCTGAGGCAGCTCTTCCTCTAATGCCTGAACCCATGTTCAATTCTTTTTGCAGCCCAGGAGGCTGCTATAGTGGTTCTATGTACAGCACTTGTAAGGGAGTAAATAGACTTCAGTCATCCCTCCACATGCTTATCTGTCAGTTCCTTCAGTAAGGTGACAGTGGTGACAGGCAGAGTAGATGAAACCACGAGACGAGTGACATGGGAATCCACCGGTGGTGAGTTTTCCCACTTGTTACATAACTCTGAAGGATAGCGAGCTACCATCCTTTTAGATAGGGAGAATTTCTTTCCTGGAAAAGACCAGGGGTCTTTACGTATATATACTAAATGGTCAGACTGCGGGAATAAAGTTTTAGTTACTTTTGACGTTTAAACTTATCAGGTTTCTTAGACACCGTAGTGGAATCCTTATAATCAGTGATCTGTAGGATCTGCTTAATTACAACCACTAGGTCAGGGACATCAACCTGTGTTGTCAGAAGCAGCTGTGTCAGTGTCTGATGGGACAGTATACTCCCCATCCTCATCAGAAGAATATTCTGAGAGATTAGTGGATTGAGAGGAGGAAGTAGCCCGCTTAGATAACCCCGTGACACGAGAGTGACTTGGGGCAGGTTTATGTCTGACCAAGGATTGATTCAGTTGCAGCAACTGGGTTATTATCTGCCCAAGGCGTGTCCCATAGGGGGTGTAAGGCGTGTCACAAGCGTATTTAACATAGATGAGAATGCAGCCCAAGGTGGCTCCTGATTAGTTACAGGAGCTACGGACTGACTGGGAGATGTATGGCACATAGTACACAGACCGTCATACAAAACTTCCCCCTCAGGCAAATCCTTGGCGCATGCTCTGCATGATACAGGAGTATCTGCGGATTTCCCGCAGATTTCCCACCCTTTGTGTTAGACATTTTCAGTGAATGTAACCGCAGAGCGTATGAGTATGATACAGCCAGACAGAGTATAATACTTGCGAATAAATCCCCTAGTATGCGACAGCGCACACAGTACACAACACCAGCAACTTGGGGCCTAATTCAGAGTTGATCGCAGCAGCAAATTTGTTAGCAGTTGGGTAAAACCATGTGCACTGCATGGGGGGCAGATATAACATGGGCAGAGAGAGTTAGATTTGGGTGAGGTAAATCTAAATTGCAGTGTAAAAATAAAGCAGGCAGTATTTACTCTGCACAGAAGAAAAATAACCCACCCAAATCTAACTCTCTGCAAATGTTATATCTGCCACAACTGCAGTGCACATGGGGGGTCATTCTGACCCGTTCGTACGCTTCTGTTTGTCACAGTGATGTGAATGGGTTGGTTCTGCGCCTGCGCGGCGGCTGCAATGCGCATGTGTGTCATTGCCCAGCAACAGCCGTCGCCGGGCAATGACCAGAAGAATGAAGAAGCGATCGCTGGCACAATCATAAGAAGATTGACAGCGGGAAGGCGTTCTGGGGCGGCAACTCACCGTTTTCACCATTTTCTGGGAGTGGTGAGTCCAATGCAGGCGTGTCTAGGCATTTGGAGGGTGGATGTCTGATGTCAACTCCGGGACCTGCATCGCTTGGTTCGATTGCACAGGGTAAGTAACTCTTACCCTAGTCTACTTCTGCACAAAACTTTTTTTGCATAGCAGGGTTGCACAAGCATTCACAGCCTTGCTATGCAAAAATCCACTCCCCCATAGGCGGCGTCTAGTTGATCGCACGGGCAGCAAAAAGTTGCTACGTGCGATCATCTCGGAAATCTAAATTGCAGTGTAAAAATAAAGCAGCCAGTATTTACCCTGCACAGAAAAAAGTAACCCACCCAAATCTAACTATCTCTGCAAATGTTATATCTGCCCCCCCTGCAGTGCATATGGTTTTGCCCAACTGCTAACAAATTTGCTGCTGCGATCAACTCTGAATTACCCCCTAAGTCCGGTACAATGTGATTGCGTACACAGTACACAACACCAGCGGATAAATCCGCCAGTATGTGACTGAGTACACAGTAGAATACACTTAACGATAAATATTGTGAAGCACTATATATGTGACCCAGATGCACCTAGTCCCATAGGGTACAGAATACAGTGATAGCTAAAACTGGGACACACTGAAAGTGAAATCCACACAGCAGATACAGGCACACACAGTCACAGTGACAATGCAGATAATTATTTTAGTAAGACAATAAAACTGCACTGGACTAGTATATGTATATTATATATAACAATGCACGGTCTGAGACCGGATGTATATATCAGAATACTCGTACAATATATTCTGGCACAGGGACACTTGTTCTTAACTAACGCTGTCATATTATCGACATTTAGAATACTTAAGTGCTTGTAAAACCATGGCACTGATGTATAGGCGGGTTTACAAAGGAGACCTTGCCCTGCAGTCCCGGAGACCAGTTGCAGCTATTCCTTGAAGATGGTGCCCAGCGTCTCAGTCAGGGAGGGAGGGAGAGTATGAGGCAGCTCCAGGGCGGGAACACCAGCAGTAGATGGTGCCTGGAGAGGGGGGAGGGTCTACAGGTCAAGCGACTTCTCCCCTGTGCTGGTCCTCACCACCTGGTACTATGGAGTCTTAGTAAAGTGGGCATTAGTACACCCGACCTGTACTCCTGTGCCCTGGTGGATATAGTGGGGTCCCTGCTCGGTTACAGTGCCCATGCCAGCATCGCAGTCAGTCTCCTTAGACTGCGATCAGAATGCGATTTAATGGCGAGTCCCGCCTGGGGGACCCTCTTACCTCCTCCCTTCAGTAGCAGCCACACGAACCAGGAGAGCGTCTGCGACCGTGTCTCTAAGCCAGAGTGTCTCCGCCGAAAGTACCCAGGAACAGAGACAGTGGGAGCATGCGACGCCGCTGGGGAGGTGACGGAGCTGCAGCACAGAATGTCACCTGACATATAGGTGCTGTAGCTCTTGAAGTCTTCTAAAAGCTTTTTCAGGGCCACCCAGCAGCCTCCTGTTAAGTGACCTGCTCATGCAGGCACCAACTCGAAACGGAGTTCACAGTGCCTGGAGGTGGGGTTATAGAGGAGGCCCCAATGCATCCTGGGACAGTCTAAAGCTTTAGACTGTTGGTGCCTGGATCAAGATCCATCTCTACACCCCGATGTTTCCCTGTGGAGACCAATGTACCCCGCTGCAGAAATATAGTTACAAACTGCTTTTATGAGACAACTTCAATATTACAAAGGACTGGAAATCTTGGTAAAAGGTGCCTGAAATGGCTGAAACAAATAGAGCAAGAATGAATCTGCTGTCAATGTTAGACTGGAGTAAATGGTTTTGGGGGTAATTCTGAGTTGATCGCAGCAGGAACTTTGTTAGCAGTTGGGCAAAACCATGTGCACTGCAGGGGAGGCAGATATAACATGTGCAGAGGGGGGTGGTCTTCAGTATGCCGGCTGTCGGGATCCCGGCGCACAGTATGCTGGCGCCGGAATCCCGACAGTCAGCATACCGACATTCATTCTCCCTCGTGGGGGTCCATGACCCCCCTGGAGGGAGAATAAAATAGCGTGGCGAGCGCAGCAAGCCCGCAAGGGGCTCATTTGCGCTCACCACACTGTCGGTAAGCCGGCGGTCGGGCTCCCGGCACTGGTATGCTGGTCGCCGGGAGCCCGACCGCCGGCATACCATACCACACCCGCAGAGAGAGTTAGATTTGGTTGTGGTGTGTTCAGTCTGCAATCTAAATAACTCACCCATATCTAACTCTCTCTGCACATGTTATATCTACCTCCCCTGCAGTGCACATGGTTTTGCCCAACTGCTAACAAAGTTCCCCATTGCCCAAACCTACTGCACCTAATTAAAGGTTATATTTTAAATCTTTCATCATAACATTTCTGTATATAATCCTAAGAGTGCACCTAAAAGGAAGTCTTCTTCTCCTTTGTAACATGTATCCAGTAAGCAATTACTGACATCATGGTGCACCGCCAGTAGACCTTATTGAGGCATTGTGCCCTGATAGCCTACAAATGCTGGTTCTCTGAAATATTCCTTAATTGTTACCGGTGCGTATTTACCTGTGTTTTTGTGTAGTGTGTTCTAAAATGTGTATCTGGGAATTTACTTATCACTGATTATCAAGTTGTTAACCGTCTGAACAAATATACTGGATGTAAATTTGTAAAGGACAACGGAATATGCTGGCGATATACAAGTAACTGTAAAAAAAAAAAAAATGTTCTAATATGATCAGATACCCAGTATATGTTCTCTATCAGGGTTGTACTGGCTCACAGGGGCACACCCCAGTGGGCCGCACTGCCCGGGCATCAGGTTCCAGACTGTGCACTTTAAATATACATGATACACGTTACTGCACATGACTATGGTGTATTTTTTTAAGTTTTTAAAGTTACTATATACTGTATATTTATCAAGGGGCCTAGGCCATGCACTCTCTAATGCTTAGGCAAACCAATGTGGTGTCTGGTCACACCACATCTGGAAGCTGGACACACCCCTATGCATGAGCCCTACCACTTCATTCCCCCACTGGGCCTTGCATGCCCCAGTCTGACGATGTTCATCATTACTTATAGACAGGGGACGCCTCCTCTGCTGTTCCATCAATAAGTTGTCCTGAGGACACTGAGATGATATTCCAAAAACCCGTGCTCTGTACTTGAACCTTAGAGTTAGGGACCCACCAGATTAGGTCACCTGGGCCAATATTTACTAAGAATTCGAGTTTGTCCGATTTGTGTTTTTTTTTTCTAAGTCCCAATCCGGGAATTCACTAAGCACCTATCTCGGCAGTGTTTGGACTATTCGTAATGGTTTGATTTGCAAAGTTCCGAAATACGAATGAATAGACCATCGGTCAAATGCGGCTGTTATTTCATACAATACTGGAATTCACTATTCATTCGTATTTGGGTGTTAGTTTCTGAGTGCTCAATTGCGGTCGTATTTTTTTACGAATCGGTAAAAAAAGCGGCAAAAAGACAGACCTGCTTTTTTCAATCATGTTTACATGTGTTGCAACTCAAAAATCAATCACACCTGAATTAGGATGCCTATAAAAGGATGTTAGGCCCATTTCAATACACCTACACTCAGAAATGGCAGCAGGACTGTGGGCCAGTGATCTTTTGTGTGCTGTGGGATTCCTCAGACTCAGACATCAGCCTGTAAGTACCCAGGGCCAAGAAACTGAACATGGTCAGCAGGTTGTTCAGGTTCTGCGGAGGCTGCGCAGGCCTCGTTTTTTTAGGAGGCATTTAAACTTGAACGCATTGTCCGATTTTAAGGTCATACAGATGTTCCGTCTAAATCGTAACAACATTTTCCGTCTGTATGACCTTGTCAAACTGGGCCTAGACCCTGAGACAGCACGCTCTCGCTCTGTCTCAGGCCTGCACAAACTCCTGGCTGTGTTGCACTTTATGGCTACTGGCAGCTTTCAGGCTGTGTCTGGGGTTGTCATAGGAATCTCACAGCCCTCATTTTCCAGAATCTTAACACAGGTGACGTATACCTAACTACCTCTTCTGTTTTTTGTTTGTTGTAATTTCTCGGTGGCCAGTTCTGTCCTAAAATCTCATGTTTATTGTTCTTTAAAATATACACACAGGTGTTGGCTGTTTTGTAGCCCCACATCGAGGTCTCAATCTGCTTCCCTACCCAGGAGTCTCAGTGGCATGCCATCAGGGTAGATTTCTATGAGCTGGCTGGCATGCCCAATGTGCTTGGAGCCATAGATTGCACACACATTCAGCTGAGACCACCTAGGGGCAGGCAGCACATATATACTAATCGCCATTTCGAACACTCCACAAATGTGCAGGTGGTTTGTGATGCAAATCTCAAAATAATGAGTGTTGTTGCTGGTTACCCTGGGGGCTGCCATGACTCCTTCATCCTCAGTTAGTCATCCCTCTTTGATAAGTTTGAGGACGGACAAATGCCAGATGGATGGCTGCTGGGTATGTAATTTGATATGTGTAGGCCTGCGTATACTTTGTCCAAATACAGGTGCAGATGTATTCACCTGTAGAAGGCATAAGGAAGTGAGAAACCAGTGATATGTGCAAGGTGATAAAGGCACCAGCCAATCAGCTCCAATATGTAAATGAACATTTAGGAACAGATTGTCTGCTGCCTTTATTACCTTGCACATATCACTGGTTTATCACTTCCTTATGCCTTCTACAGGTTAATATATCTGCCCCACAGTGTGTTACTTATGTGTTGCTGTATCTTAACATGAATCACGTTACTATATCTGTCTTTTAGGTGATGGAGGATATGACTGTTTCTCTTGGCTTCTAACTCCATTGTCCCGACCTGATACCCCTGCTGAACACAATTACAATCATGCACATAAGTCCACGTGGAATGTGATAGAAAGATGTTTTGGTGTGCTGAAATCTAGGTTTCGGTGTCTGGATAAGTCTGGTGGCCTTTTGATGTATAGTCCCTCCAAGGTGACTCAAATTGTGTTCTGCTGCTGCTTTCTTCATAACATGTGTTTGCAACAACATCTACCACATGTTGAGGAGGAGGAGGAGGAGGAGGAGGAAGAAAGCAGCCAGCAAGCAGAGGAATTAGAGACATCTGGTGATACTTGGAGTACAGATGTAGGGAGGCAGGTTAGGCAAGAGCTCATCACTCGCTATTTCTAAGGTAAGTTTGGTTTGCTTATTTCATTTGTTGTGTAATCATAAATAGATGTTTTGTCATTTTTATTGGCAAAACCATTACTCAGAATGTGTCTGTCTCCTTGACACATACAAACATACCCTAGCTTTATGCAAAACAAATGTCGCATGTGTATTGTGTGTATTTTAAAACTCAAAACAACAGATTGAGTGGCATGAATTAAGTCTGGATAAGTGATCGTAAACTTGCAGTGATAATTTATTACAAGCACACATAATCCATTTAGTATTTTACTTTATCATTGTGTGTAACGTCCTAATACACAGGTTCACAAACTTGGCCCTCAGGACCACACACAGTGCATGTTTTTCACGTAACCCAGTAGAAGCACAGGTGTATGATTAACTCACAGACATGTTAAAAGGTTCACAGGTGGAGCTAATTATGTCACTTGTGATTCTGTGAGTAGACCTGCAAAACATGCAGCGTGTGGGGTCCTGAGGGCCAAGTTTGACAACCTGTGTTCCAAAAAACACTACTCAACATATAATATGTTAGCCTTGAGGAATACATGTGTCCCTATGTGTGATGCTCCATCATATTTAAGGGACACAAACTTACTGTAATCAAAAATAATTTATTTCCTAATGTTTGCTGCAGTAAACTTGCTGATGTGTAAGTAAATACACAGTTTGCCACATATATACATTATTATACACATTCTTTGTTTTTTGGTTAAAAAGTTCTTATTTGTTGGTTTCTGCATCATATGTAATAACATTCTTACTAATTTTTAACACACACAAACATGTCCCAACAATATTGACATTCATTTTGTCAATGTTTTTAAAAAAAATAAATGCCAACATATTAAACGCTTTTTACGCAACTCAATTGTGTTCTTCTTGTAATGTTGTATAGAGAAGAAAGGTAAAATAGTTATCAATAACATTGTAATTTGGATTGTCTGCAGGATATGAGAATGATTGGAATCTAGAATGAGTAATGATTAGAAAAAAATCAAGTGGTCTGGTTACTTCCTGCTAACATGTATGTGGCTGCCTGGCAATGATTGTGTGTGCAGGAGAGGAGAATGATTGGAATCTAGAAAGAGTAATGATTAGAAAAAAAATCAAGTGGTCTGGTTACTTCCTGCTAATATGTATGTGCAGCTCCATCAACATTTCCCTCCTCCAATACAATTTTTTTTTGTAAAGAATAAATGTGCGTACAAATGTTATGTTGTTGTTTGTACCCCTTATAATTAATGATGTTGTATAAATTGTCAAGGAGCTAAGTGTTATATATATTTTGGCAAACATACACTTACTATTTAGAGTTAGTTATCAGAAATGTCTCATTTGTTTTTTTTCCACGTTTTTTTGGGTGGCTGCTTTTCCTGCCCTTTGCCTTTAGCACTGTCATGTTGTCGTGCTCTGGTGGAGCGTCTTGGTGGTGATGAGACTGGCGTGATATTTGGAGTAGTCGTACCAGAACTGCTGTTTGTTTGCTGTTGGTGCATGGACCTGAGTGTTTCATTCAGGTTAGTGAGGGTGGCATTGAGTTCACGTGAAGCAGCATTTTGATTGTCTACAATTTGGAATAAACTTTCATTAATCTTTTGATTGTTGTGAAAAATTTTCATATAACTTTGCTGTTGTCTGTGCTGTTCTTCCATTATGCGCTGTAAGTTGCCCATGACCTGTGTAATGTCTGTACGCATGAGTTCCATGATATTGCCAATTCTGGTTGTTTGTTCATTTTGTCGACTTAGATTTCTTGATATTCTTCTGAGGTGACATGGTAGACTTGCAAACATTTGTGTCTGCCTACGCAGGCAATCTTCATTAGTGGCCTGCTGTCTAGCCCAAATGGACCAAAACACCTGATCAGGGCCTTGTGTTACTGGTGTTGTTGGGCTGTGTTGTGGTGGTGGTGTGCTTTGCTGTGGTGGTGTACTCACAGGCGCTGGGGGGCTAATTCCTTGGCTTAATGGCTGCATTTCTAAGATGTTTGTCTCCTCCGTGTCACTGTGTTGCTGTTGTTGTGGAGGAATGCTGTTCCCAGGACTAGAAGCTGAAATGTTAAACAAATCTCCGTTAGCTATCCATATGTTTGAGAAATGTAAACAAATCACTACACATGGAACATATGTCATTCACTGTTGCTTTCAAATATTCTGCCTAGCAACATCATCACTCATAACTTAAATACATACATATGCCTGTTTGTGGCAAATGTGTCCGGTTACTTAATTGTGAAAGCAAACACTTTAGTTTTATTGTAGCTCACACATACTCCACCATAAAAACACATTGGAATCCATAATGTGTTACCTTATAGCTTTGAACAAACAAACATAGTAATGTTTTTAGATGTATTTTGCAATGTTACCTCAAACACACATGTGAAATTTGGAAAACAACCTTACTTTTTTCTAAAAAAAACCATGATTTTTTTGTTGCAGCATCTTACACACAATGTGATACTGTATGGCTCAAGTGGACATACATATCTTTACTGGATGTGGACAAGGCCATTTAGCTTGGATTCCATTTCAGGTTTTACTTACTGCAGTAAGTATCTAAGTTTTTGATGTGTTTTGACTTAATGCGGTAAAGAAAAAGTTGGATTACGTTCTGAAATTGTTTACATTTATTTCAGTTTGATACTCACAATCAAGATGAGGGGAGTGTGGATGACGTCTTGGAGGTGTGTCCAAAATTTGGAGTGGGGGGACAGAACATACGGACGATAATCTTCGTGGCGGGGTAGCCTGCTGTGGTTGGCCCTGGACATACGACCTTGCTTTCTTTTCGGCCACAGGTTTTTTGTGGTGATGTCTTACAGAAGTCCCACTTCTGCTGCTCCATACTTCTTTTGATGGACCTATTAATGAAAGTTCAATTTTGTTATGGCCATTCCTTTACAAACATACCCTATACTACAATGGACACTTTACCTGCTTCCGCAGCGTCATCATCATCAGATGTGATAGGAGTTACTGGCCAACGAGTAGTACTGCTTTTTTCAAACACTGTATAAAAAATAAAAATATTCATGCTATTGTTGATACATCCACCCATGATGCTTATAAACATTTATTCTTTAAGAAATGCTTGCTTTATTTTTAATAAAAACATAAGGACCGGAAAAAAAAATACAATACATAAAACAATAAACATTGTCCAATAGACATATGCACTATGGAAAAATCAACACAGGAAAACATGTACAGGACACTGACATAGGTCACAAGTAAAAAAAAAAAAACACTACCAACCAAAAACACACACATCTTCATTTTGTATTGAAAGGAAAAATATTACAGATGCAATATATAAATTGCTCTGTGATGTGGCACTTCAAACACACATTACCACTATATGAGCCAAACCAAAATGTATAAATATTTTAAAAATTACACTGCAGTGTGGTGTCACGGCACAAATACAAACTAAAAATTATCAAAGAAATAGTGGTATTTTGTAAAAAAATATTACATTATCTAATAATGACATTACACATGTAAGTGGTTTCCAAACCACTTTCCACTACTCCAGACTCCAACATGACAACCACTGTTTTTGAAACATTGCACATGGATCACATAAATATAAAACATAGTCACAATTATTTAAAAAAAAAAAGGCCCAAAAGGAAAACATTATTGCAGGACAATTCAGAGACACACCAAGTCCAAACTACCATGCAAAATATCTTTCATAAAAACACATGACATACAATAAAGTAAGATGTTACATTGGCTTTTGTATAAAACATTACCCAAAACAATGTATTTGCTGACACACACTTGAAGATGGGAGTAATATGCAACGTCACATGACACACATTTAAAAATAAATAAATAAGGTCATAGAATGTAAATGCAAATACACATGCTCACCATTCTTCCTGGGCCTATCGGAATCCCGGACATGGGTTGCAGAGACTACTTCAAAAGGTATAACACTCCACATGGGCTCCTCATACTCCAGATATCTTGCAATATAGGGCTGCCCACCACCGGTTTTTCAAGCCGACTTCGCCTCCTTGGCCATTTTGGACTTGACACGTCGCTTTATGTCAAAGTACCGTTTGCAGATAATTGGAGAGAGACTGCGCTCACTGGGATGGGGGGTTAGTGCTGCTAGGCCTAGAGGTGTCCTACCTCCGTACTAATGTTAAGCAATGGTGAGGTCAGCGCACTTGTGGGAGAGAAGGAATGAGAGAGATAGGGTGAAGATGGAAAGGGATGGAGAAAGAAGGGATGAAAGAAAATGGGAAGAAAGTGATGTGACAATTTGATGTATGATAGTGTTCACAAATGACCATATGTCGTAATATAATGATGTTTATTAGGGTGGTATGTTCCCACTGTCAGGTGTGTCATGCAGACCACCCTTTTCAGTGTACCCTCCTGAATGGTACACTTCTGCTCAAAACTTCTAGAATTAATAATAAGAGTGGTGGGTAAAAGTATGTGCCTCTCCGTAAATCTGGCACAATGTCTGTGTCAGTGTTATGTCCTTAGGAGTCCTAATGTTCAGAGGTCCCTTGCGGGATGAATGTCAGGTATGCCCAAGGGTGCACCTTTGCGGCACATGTCCTCCGTCCGCTTGACCACCCCCTCACTATTGACAGCAGCAACAACTTTCGCCCACAACACCGTCTTCCTCCGTGTTGGCACCTTGGCGGACTCAGGGCCAAATAGCTGCCTCTGATACTTCATCAGCTCATGAACCAACCAATGCCACATTTTCATCAAAACTAAACTTGACATTCCGCCCAGTCTTAGTAGTGGTGCGTGGCTGCGGAGCACTCTGACTGTCACTATCACTTGAGGCTGCTGCAGCAACCTCACCCACCTCCTCCACCTCACTAACACTCACCTCCTCCACCTGACCAACCTCCTCCCCCTCACTCACACCCTCCACCTCACCCACCTCTGAGTCACACATAATTGTGTGTCTAAACAGTTAACACAGAAAAAAAAATAGACAAACAACACACTCCTCCACTACCACTACACAACTCACACACACACACACACACACACACACACACTGACAAGGGACTATAAAGAAAAATAACTTGGACTAAAAATGAGACAAAACCACAAAATACAAGACTACAAGAATGACAAGACGACTTTCAAACACAATACCACACTCAGAAATCGCTAACAACACTCCTCACCAAACCACAAATTCACCTACCTCCACAGCACAACCTCCCTCCTCCTCACCACTAACTAAACCCACGAGGTGCGGACGGTTTGGGGCGTATTTATATGGTTGCGCACAGACACTCCTACCATCTGAAACACAACCAATCATGAACGGGGATGGAAAACGAAACTGAAAGTGAAAATGCGGCAGCGGGAAAAAAAACCCCTGCCGCGTTTAAACAGGAAAAAAAACAAAATCACGAACGCAAACGACAATGACGGCCGTAAATGTGCCAAAAAAACCCGACTGGCATCGACATCGGAAAACACGAAAACCATAAAGTCGACTGCTTCGTAACTTTGCGTATATGGATTCAAAAAGTTGCATGAAAATGCACCCGATACAAAATGAGTTTAAACACTACACAAACCGACTCAAACACGAATATTAGTAAATATTGGCCCTGGTTGGCCAAAAATTATACTAAGCATCTCAATTTAACAGTATGATAGATTGCACAGTTTATTATAATTATTTTCATTTTCTTCTGTGTGGAACTAGTCTCAGCATTATGTTTGGAATTAGGATGTACAGTTCAAGGTGTCGCTACTTCCCCCCTTTCCAAAACCCCCCAAAACAATCACAAAACTGCAATATAGAAACTTCAAATATGCTAATTAATGGTTCACTGTAATCCAAGAGTACGTATTTATTAGAAATAGTTGACCATGAAGATGATCCAAGTCTAAGTAGTTATTTCTAATAAACCAGAACAGACACACAATCCCAGGAACTGATCACAAAGACTTTCTTAGCTGGACAGAGTCCTGGAACAATGATGCATTGTTCCTCTTCATTCAAAGGAATGGGATATAGCTTGGAATGGGATATAGCTGGGAATGGGATATAGCTAGGAATGGGATATAGCTGGGAATGGGATATAGCTGGGAATGGGATATAGCTGAAAATGGGATATAGCTAGGAATGGGATATAGCTAGGAATGGGATATAGCAGGGAGTGGTATATAACAGGGAATGGGATATAGCTAAGAATGGGACATAGCTAGGAATGGGCTATAGCTAGGAATGGGCTATAGGTGGGAATGGGATATAGCTGGAAATAGGATATAACTGGGAACGGGAAACATTGATAAAATTTTCTTCAGTGTGCAAGCAGAAATGGGTACAGGCTGAAAAGATTTTTTTTATGTTTCCCATGTCTCTCGGGTAAATCATCCTTCAGCTGCAGAAAGTGTTTAACTCTTGCAGATCATGAGAGGTCTCTCTGGGAGGCTGCAGAGAGGACGCAGGATCTTACACAGTTTCTGCCACAAAGGCCCTTAATTCAATTATGTAATTTGTTATTGGGCAATGGCCAGGAGACAGACATAATAGCTGGTCAGAGGCTGATCATTTATATTAGTAGGCAGACTGTAACTTTGTGCATGTACGCAAATTGTGATAAGCTCCGCCATGGTTTCACACCATTGTGTATCTTGCATGATATTCCATGATTAGTAAGAGGCATAGGCACATATGGAACTGATTGGCATTTTTACATTCTACATACTGCAAAGCAGCTTTGGTAGGTACCACCATAGTTATACAGTATGTTGGCTCTGTGGACTATCCAGAGAAGCAAGTTGACAGCCACAGAATCTTTCAGTGTGTGCTGGGTCGGGTTTGCAAATACCTTCCATATACTTTAAATTTAAAATGAGCAAACTTTGGCTTCTTAAAGCAGATAGTAATTGTATCAAACGCTACTGAGCAGAAGCTGCCAGAAGAGGGTGCTGTAACATAAAAATATTAATCATTGTATTTTTCTGCTGTACCCTGTCCTGCAATCTGTGATGCATAGAACACAGCTCTCTCATAAGGACACTCCCTGTGTATCCCCTGCATCAAAGGGGTTAATAATAGAGATGAGCGCCTGAAATTTTTCGGGTTTTGTGTTTTGGTTTTGGGTTCGGTTCCGCGGCCGTGTTTTGGGTTCGAACGCGTTTTGGCAAAACCTCACCGAATTATTTTTGTCGGATTCGGGTGTGTTTTGGATTCGGGTGTTTTTTTCCAAAAACACTAAAAAACAGCTTAAATCATAGAATGTGGGGGTCATTTTGATCCCAAAGTATTATTAACCTCAAAAACCATAATTTACACTCATTTTCAGTCTATTCTGAATACCTCACACCTCACAATATTATTTTTAGTCCTAAAATTTGCACCGAGGTCGCTGTGTGAGTAAGATAAGCGACCCTAGTGGCCGACACAAACACCGGGCCCATCTAGGAGTGGCACTGCAGTGTCACGCAGGATGTCCCTTCCAAAAAACCCTCCCCAAACAGCACATGACGCAAAGAAAAAAAGAGGCGCAATGAGGTAGCTGTGTGAGTAAGATTAGCGACCCTAGTGGCCGACACAAACACCGGGCCCATCTAGGAGTGGCACTGCAGTGTCACGCAGGATGGCCCTTCCAAAAAACCCTCCCCAAACAGCACATGACGCAAAGAAAAAAAGAGGCGCAATGAGGTAGCTGTGTGAGTAAGATTAGCGACCCTAGTGGCCGACACAAACACCGGGCCCATCTAGGAGTGGCACTGCAGTGTCACGCAGGATGGCCCTTCCAAAAAACCCTCCCCAAACAGCACATGACGCAAAGAAAAAAAGAGGCGCAATGAGGTAGCTGACTGTGTGAGTAAGATTAGCGACCCTAGTGGCCGACACAAACACCGGGCCCATCTAGGAGTGGCACTGCAGTGTCACGCAGGATGTCCCTTCCAAAAAACCCTCCCCAAACAGCACATGACGCAAAGAAAAAAAGAGGCGCAATGAGGTAGCTGTGTGAGTAAGATTAGCGACCCTAGTGGCCGACACAAACACCGGGCCCATCTAGGAGTGGCACTGCAGTGTCACGCAGGATGTCCCTTCCAAAAAACCCTCCCCAATCAGCACATGATGCAAAGAAAAAGAAAAGAAAAAAGAGGTGCAAGATGGAATTATCCTTGGGCCCTCCCACCCACCCTTATGTTGTATAAACAAAACAGGACATGCACACTTTAACCAACCCATCATTTCAGTGACAGGGTCTGCCACACGACTGTGACTGATATGACGGGTTGGTTTGGACCCCCCCCAAAAAAGAAGCAATTAATCTCTCCTTGCACAAACTGGCTCTACAGAGGCAAGATGTCCACCTCATCTTCACCCTCCGATATATCACCGTGTACATCCCCCTCCTCACAGATTATCAATTCGTCCCCACTGGAATCCACCATCTCAGCTCCCTGTGTACTTTGTGGAGGCAATTGCTGCTGGTCAATGTCTCCGCGGAGGAATTGATTATAATTCATTTTAATGAACATCATCTTCTCCACATTTTCTGGATGTAACCTCGTACGCCGATTGCTGACAAGGTGAGCGGCGGCACTAAACACTCTTTCGGAGTACACACTTGTGGGAGGGCAACTTAGGTAGAATAAAGCCAGTTTGTGCAAGGGCCTCCAAATTGCCTCTTTTTCCTGCCAGTATAAGTACGGACTGTGTGACGTGCCTACTTGGATGCGGTCACTCATATAATCCTCCACCATTCTATCAATGTTGAGAGAATCATATGCAGTGACAGTAGACGACATGTCCGTAATCGTTGGCAGGTCCTTCAGTCCGGACCAGATGTCAGCATCAGCAGTCGCTCCAGAGTGCCCTGCATCACCGCCAGCGGGTGGGCTCGGAATTCTGAGCCTTTTCCTCGCACCCCCAGTTGCGGGAGAATGTGAAGGAGGAGATGTTGACAGGTCGCGTTCCGCTTGACTTGACAATTTTGTCACCAGCAGGTCTTTCAACCCCAGCAGACCTGTGTCTGCCGGAAAGAGAGATCCAAGGTAGGCTTTAAATCTAGGATCGAGCACGGTGGCCAAAATGTAGTGCTCTGATTTCAACAGATTGACCACCCGTGAATCCTTGTTAAGCGAATTAAGGGCTGCATCCACAAGTCCCACATGCCTAGCGGAATCGCTCCGTGTTAGCTCCTTCTTCAATGCCTCCAGCTTCTTCTGCAAAAGCCTGATGAGGGGAATGACCTGACTCAGGCTGGCAGTGTCTGAACTGACTTCACGTGTGGCAAGTTCAAAGGGCATCAGAACCTTGCACAACGTTGAAATCATTCTCCACTGCACTTGAGACAGGTGCATTCCATCTCCTATATCGTGCTCAATTGTATAGGCTTGAATGGCCTTTTGCTGCTCCTCCAACCTCTGAAGCATATAGAGGGTTGAATTCCACCTCGTTACCACTTCTTGCTTCAGATGATGGCAGGGCAGGTTCAGTAGTTTTTGGTGGTGCTCCAGTCTTCTGTACGTGGTGCCTGTACGCCGAAAGTGTCCCGCAATTTTTCTGGCCACCGACAGCATCTCTTGCACGCCCCTGTCGTTTTTTTAAAAATTCTGCACCACCAAATTCAAGGTATGTGCAAAACATGGGACGTGCTGGAATTTGCCCATATTTAATGCACACACAATATTGCTGGCGTTGTCCGATGCCACAAATCCACAGGAGAGTCCAATTGGGGTAAGCCATTCCGCGATGATCTTCCTCAGTTGCCGTAAGAGGTTTTCAGCTGTGTGCGTATTCTGGAAAGCGGTGATACAAAGCGTAGCCTGCCTAGGAAAGAGTTGGCGTTTGCGAGATGCTGCTACTGGTGCCGCCGCTGCTGTTCTTGCGGCGGGAGTCCATACATCTACCCAGTGGGCTGTCACAGTCATATAGTCCTGACCCTGCCCTGCTCCACTTGTCCACATGTCCGTGGTTAAGTGGACATTGGGTACAACTGCATTTTTTAGGAGACTGGTGAGTCTTTTTCTGACGTCCGTGTACATTCTCGGTATCGCCTGCCTAGAGAAGTGGAACCTAGATGGTATTTGGTAACGGGGGCACACTGCCTCAATAAATTGTCTAGTTCCCTGTGAACTAACGGCGGATACCGGACGCACGTCTAACACCAACATAGTTGTCAAGGACTCAGTTATCCGCTTTGCAGTAGGATGACTGCTGTGATATTTCATCTTCCTCGCAAAGGACTGTTGAACAGTCAATTGCTTACTGGAAGTAGTACAAGTGGGCTTACGACTTCCCCTCTGGGATGACCATCGACTCCCAGCGGCAACAACAGCAGCGCCAGCAGCAGTAGGCGTTACACGCAAGGATGCATCGGAGGAATCCCAGGCAGGAGAGGACTCGTCAGACTTGCCAGTGACATGGCCTGCAGGACTATTGGCATTCCTGGGGAAGGAGGAAATTGACACTGAGGGAGTTGGTGGGGTGGTTTGCGTGAGCTTGGTTACAAGAGGAAGGGATTTACTGGTCAGTGGACTGCTTCCGCTGTCACCCAAAGTTTTTGAACTTGTCACTGACTTATTATGAATGCGCTGCAGGTGACGTATAAGGGAGGATGTTCCGAGGTGGTTAACGTCCTTACCCCTACTTATTACAGCTTGACAAAGGGAACACACGGCTTGACACCTGTTGTCCGCATTTCTGGTGAAATACCTCCACACCGAAGAGCTGATTTTTTTGGTATTTTCACCTGGCATGTCAACGGCCATATTCCTCCCACGGACAACAGGTGTCTCCCCGGGTGCCTGACTTAAACAAACCACCTCACCATCAGAATCCTCCTGGTCAATTTCCTCCCCAGCGCCAGCAACACCCATATCCTCCTCATCCTGGTGTACTTCAACACTGACATCTTCAATCTGACTATCAGGAACTGGACTGCGGGTGCTCCTTCCAGCACTTGCAGGGGGCATGCAAATAGTGGAAGGCGCATGCTCTTCACGTCCAGTGTTGGGAAGGTCAGGCATCGCAAACGACACAATTGGACTCTCCTTGTGGATTTGGGATTTCAAAGAACGCACAGTTCTTTGCGGTGCTTTTGCCAGCTTGAGTCTTTTCAGTTTTCTAGCGAGAGGCTGAGTGCTTCCATCCTCATGTGAAGCTGAACCACTAGCCATGAACATAGGCCAGGGCCTCAGCCGTTCCTTGCCACTCCGTGTGGTAAATGGCATATTGGCAAGTTTACGCTTCTCCTCCGACAATTTTATTTTAGGTTTTGGAGTCCTTTTTTTTCTGATATTTGGTGTTTTGGATTTGACATGCTCTGTACTATGACATTGGGCATCGGCCTTGGCAGACGACGTTGCTGGCATTTCATCGTCTCGGCCATGACTAGTGGCAGCAGCTTCAGCACGAGGTGGAAGTGGATCTTGATCTTTCCCTAATTTTGGAACCTCAACTTTTTTGTTCTCCATATTTTATAGGCAGAACTAAAAGGCACCTCAGGTAAACAATGGAGATGGATGGATTGGATACTAGTATACAATTATGGACGGACTGCCACGGTTAGGTGGTATAAAAAAACCACGGTTAGGTGGTATATATTATAATAATAATACAATTATGGATGGACGGACTGCCTGCCGACTGCCAACACAGAGGTAGCCACAGCCGTGAACTACCGCACTGTACACTGGTTGATAAAGAGATAGTAGTATACTCGTAACAACTAGTATGACACTATGACGACGGTATAAAGAATGAAAAAAAAACCACGGTTAGGTGGTATATATTATAATAATAATACAATTATGGATGGACGGACTGCCTGCCGACTGCCGACACAGAGGTAGCCACAGCCGTGAACTACCGCACTGTACACTGGTTGATAAAGAGATAGTAGTATACTCGTAACAACTAGTATGACACTATGACGACGGTATAAAGAATGAAAAAAAAACCACGGTTAGGTGGTATATATTATAATAATAATACAATTATGGATGGACGGACTGCCTGCCGACTGCCGACACAGAGGTAGCCACAGCCGTGAACTACCGCACTGTACACTGGTTGATAAAGAGATAGTAGTATACTCGTAACAACTAGTATGACACTATGACGACGGTATAAAGAATGCAAAAAAAACCACAGTTAGGTGGTATATATTATAATAATAATACAATTATGGATGGACGGACTGCCTGCCGACTGCCGACACAGAGGTAGCCACAGCCGTGAACTACCGCACTGTACACTGGTTGATAAAGAGATAGTAGTATACTCGTAACAACTAGTATGACACTATGACGGTATAAAGAATGAAAAAAAAACCACGGTTAGGTGGTATATATTATAATAATAATACAATTATGGATGGACGGACTGCCTGCCGACTGCCGACACAGAGGTAGCCACAGCCGTGAACTACCGCACTGTACACTGGTTGATAAAGAGATAGTAGTATACTCGTAACAATTAGGATGACACTATGACGGTATAAAGAATGAAAAAAAAACCACGGTTAGGTGGTAGGTATATAATAATAAATAATACAATTCTGGTCGGACGGACTGCCTGCCGTGTGCCGACACAGAGGTAGCCACAGCCGTGAACTACCGCACTGTACACTGGTTGATAAAGAGATAGTAGTATACTCGTAACAATTAGGATGACACTATGACGGTATAAAGAATGAAAAAAAAACCACGGTTAGGTGGTAGGTATATAATAATAAATAATACAATTCTGGTCGGACGGACTGCCTGCCGTGTGCCGACACAGAGGTAGCCACAGCCGTGAACTACCGCACTGTACACTGGTTGATAAAGAGATAGTAGTATACTCGTAACAATTAGGATGACACTATGACGGTATAAAGAATGAAAAAAAAACCACGGTTAGGTGGTAGGTATATAATAATAAATAATACAATTCTGGTCGGACGGACTGCCTGCCGTGTGCCGACACAGAGGTAGCCACAGCCGTGAACTACCGCACTGTACACTGGTTGATAAAGAGATAGTAGTATACTCGTAACAATTAGGATGACACTATGACGGTATAAAGAATGAAAAAAAAACCACGGTTAGGTGGTAGGTATATAATAATAAATAATACAATTCTGGTCGGACGGACTGCCTGCCGTGTGCCGACACAGAGGTAGCCACAGCCGTGAACTACCGCACTGTACACTGGTTGATAAAGAGATAGTAGTATACTCGTAACAATTAGGATGACACTATGACGGTATAAAGAATGAAAAAAAAACCACGGTTAGGTGGTAGGTATATAATAATAAATAATACAATTCTGGTCGGACGGACTGCCTGCCGTGTGCCGACACAGAGGTAGCCACAGCCGTGAACTACCGCACTGTACTGTGTCTGCTGCTAATATAGACTGGTTGATATTTAAAGAGATATTAGTAGTATACAACAATACTATACTGGTGGTCAGGCACTGGTCACCACTCCTGCAGCAAAAGTGTGCACTGTTAATTAATATAATTGTACTCCTGGCTCCTGCTAACAACCTGCAGTGCTCCCCAGTCTCCCCCACAATTAATTATAAGCTTTTAATTTATACATTGATGACTGTGCAGCACACTGGGCTGAGCTGAGTGCACACAGACTGAGTCACACTGTGTGACTGACTGTGCTGTGTATCGTTTTTTTTTTCAGGCAGAGAACGGATATAGCAGAGAGAAGTGAACGGATATATTATATTAAATAAAAGTTAACTAGCAACTGCACTGGTCACTGACTGTGGTAAACTAACTCTGTCTGCGACTCTGCACAATCTCTCTCTATCTAATCTATCTATCTCTATTCTAATGGAGAGGACGCCAGACACGTCCTCTCCCTATCAATCTCAATGCACGAGTGAAAATGGCGGCGACGCGCGGCTCCTTATATAGAATCCGAGTCTCGCGATAGAATCCGAGCCTCGCGAGAATCCGACAGCGTCATGATGACGTTCGGGCGCGCTCGGGTTAACCGAGCAAGGCGGGAAGATCCGAGTCGCTCGGACCCGTGGAAAAAAAAGTGAAGTTCGTGCGGGTTCGGATTCAAAGAAACCGAACCCGCTCATCTCTAGTTAATAACACAGGTTCTGCAATTGTTTAAAAATTATTGTATTTATTTTAATCAAGAAATCTTCAAATTCCTTTCAAATTATTATATATTTTCCATTTGTCTGGAAAAATAAAAATTTCCAGACAGATGAATATTGTGCATGTAAAAATTCTAAAAAATACAGTGGGGATCACTTATGTAGTCAAAATGTAATCTGGGTAGTGCAACTGCAAACCCTGTTGTGGACCTGCCATGAACCTCTGCAGTGGCGCATGCAGTGGGGATTTCTGGGTATCCAGAACCCCCCTCCCCCCCCGATGGATCAAAAAACTTTGTCAGAGACAGAGACAGCCCTGTCTCTGTTTCTGCACCAGCCACGATCAGAGCTGCCGGACACTTCCACGACAGTCGCTGTGGCTTTTAGGAAAGGAACCGCTGGCTGCAGAACTGTCCGTTTGCTGGGCAGTGCGCAACCAGCGCAGGCAAAGCACCGAGAGGATACGAGAACGGGAGGAGGATCTGTACCATCCAGTATCCCGGCACATAGGATAGGATCACCGCAGCAGGAGAACGGGAGGAGGTCCGCAACTGCACTCATCAAAGGACAAGCTGCAATCTGTAATGTGTATGTAAGTATGCTACAGTCAGGGGTGTAGTGAGGGTGGCATCGATGGAACGCGGGCCACTGTACTGGCAGCCGCAGAGAAGGACGAGGAGAAGCAGAGGGACGGTCTTGGACTCAGAGACTAGGTAGGGAATAGGGCAGGCCAGAGGTCACAGCAGGAGGGAGACACTGACAGTCGGCACATGCTGGAGCTCTGCCGCTCTCTTTTTTTTTTTTAATCAACAATTTTGATTAATTTTGTGCAACAGAACAAAGGCACACGGAGTATAAAGAACATGAATGTCATCAGATGTAGCATAAGCACGAAAACTTAATGAGAGCCAAATTCAGGCACAAATATATAAGCGTAGACCACATCACAAAAAAAACATAATAAGAAGAAAAATCATCAGCCTCGAATATTGCTAAGGAGTAGGTAAAAACGGACAGGCATATCATAAATCAGCAGGTGGAGTTAGTAACCATAGAATTACTGAGGCAATAATTTGACAACATTCAAAACTAATAATATACATCACACAAAAAATAATTCAAAGAAGGGAGAGGAGAGGGAAGGGGGGAAGGGGGGCCTATATAAACTTAGAAACAAATTCAATATGAAAAAAATATGCTGAATAGTGTTTGAAAATATTATGAATAAAAAGAAAGGAAGACAACGATCTACAGGCAGGGGGCTAGTTATACCATAAGCAAAATTATGAATAATATAAGGGTCAAGAAATGTTGCGGCGAAGATTCCAATCCGTATTTTCATAAATTTTCATAATATTATTTTGTGTGCAAGAATCTAGGGAGGAAATAAAAGCTTTCCACTTAACGTGAAATTTATCTACATGTTTATTGAGATCTGAAAACGTACCTCGTCTATCAAAATACAGTAATTGGAGAAGTTTGTGTTTAACTTCTTGCATAGATGGAGAGGACGGAGAAATCCAGTGAATTAAAATCACCTTTTTGGCTACTGTAAGTACAATTGTTAGTAATGTTATGATAGTCAATTTCTCGTTGCCAAGGGACCAGTTGGTGAAATCAGTTAGTAGACATCCAATGGGATCTGGAGAAAGGTGTAATCCAAAAATGATATTAATATAATTTAATAGCTTACTCCAGAATTTTTTGATCTTACCACAATTCCACATGCAGTGGAAGAAATTGGCATTGGAAGCGTGACACTTCAAACAGGATCCATCACAGTCCGGGGACATATGCTTCCTCTGAACCGGAGAGATGTATGCCCTGTGCATTGTTTTCAAATGTACCTCTTGAAGATAGGAAGACTTCAGATGTCTCAGCGACCTATCAAAATATTTGGTTAAATCAGTAATCGGAGTATTAGATGAAATATCTCCCTGTCAGGCTGCTAGGAGGGTAGACCAGGCCAGTGAAATGTTATCAGGAGTCAAGAGGGAATATAATAATCTTGTATGGTATTGGGATGATTTTAAAGAATTAAGGAGAGCGTTGAGTGAGTCTTTGGATAAAATGAATCTAGTGGAAGGGTCAAGCGACTGCGCAAAATGTCTAGATTGCAGGTACATGTAAAATGAACGATTAGAAATCTGGTAGGTTTGTGTTAGGTCTGAGAAAGATAATAAGGAACCCCCTGGATCAAAAACTTGAGAGATGAGCATCAGCCCTTTAGATTTCCAGTTGTTGAATTCTACATTCGTCAAAGAAGGAGGGAAAGAAGGGTTGCCCCATAGAGGAACAAAAGGAGAAGATAGAAAATTTCTGGATAACTTCCTATTGATAGTTCGCCAGGCCAAATAAAGGTCTTGAAATAAGAGGTGTTGTCTAATTGAAAGAGGGATATCAGCTTTCTTTGAATGAAGTGCACTGGGTGCGAAAGGGGAAAAAATAGCACAGGCAAGAGCAAAATCAGTATATGTGGAGGTATTCAGCAACCAATCAGAGATATATCTAAATTGTATAGCGAGGAAGTATCTATAAAGATTAGGAGTATTCATACCACCTTTAATGCGTGGGATTGGAGTTTGTTGAGCGCTATTTTGGGGCGTTTAAGTTGCCATAAGAATTTGGAAGTAAGGCGATCAAATCGGGCATAATCTGAAGTAGAAAGACCGATAGGCAACATCTGGAGAGCGTAAAAATTTTTGGGAAAGATTATGCTTTTCACAACAGCTAAACGGCCTAAGAGGGATAAAGGTAAAGACATCCATGAGTCATATAAAGTAGCGATTTTGGAAAGGATTGGGGAAAAGTTTATTTTATATAAAGAGGATAAGTCAGCGGGAATTTGAATACCTAAATATTTTATATTGTCAGTGGTAGAGAAATGGGAAAGTAATGGTGCCAAAGGTGGGGCAGTAATAGTAAGTAATTCAGATTTAGCAACATTTATCCGAAAGCCTGCTACAGAACCAAAGGAATGTATTAAAGTCATCACTTGGGATAGTGACGACCCCGGGTTCGAAAGAAATAGCAGCATGTCATCTGCAAAGAGAGCTGTCTTTAAGACAACATTGCCTATCTGAATTCCTTCAATTAGTGGGGAGTTACGAATTCTGACAGCTAAAGGCTCAATCGCTAGAGCAAACAGAAGGGGGGAAAGGGGACAACCTTGACGCGTCCCTTTTTGGATAGTGAACGGGTCTGATTACATAAGAGTCCATTACATAACGGGTCATAACATAACATTACATTACATAACGGGTCCATTACATAAGAGTTGTGATCTAGGGAAGGTATAAAGGGTTTTTAAGAAGGCAATAAATGAAGGGGGGTAACCAAATTTTTCTAAGGAAAGGAAGAGATGGGGCCAGGTAATAAGGTCAAAGGCCTTTTCGGCGTCCAAAGACAGTACCACATTATGAGAAGAGACGGGCTTAGAAGAAGAGGTTAAGTATGCGATAACGGAAAGAACTCGTCTAACATTTAAAACGGAATGACGGCCACAAATAAATCCCGTTTGATCGGGGTGGATCACGTGAGGTAGGGAGGGTTTAAGACGATCAGCAATTATTTTCATCAGAATTTTGTAGTCGATATTTAAAAGGGATATGGGGCGGTAGGAAGCAGGGTCAGAGAGATCACGTCCTTGTTTCGGTAAAACTCTAATAATAGCAGAATTGAAGTGAAGTGGAAGTGTATTAGAATCTAAGATATGATTATATAAGGCTGTTAGGTGAGTATCAATTTTTGGAAGTAAACATTTATAAAATTCCCCCGTTAAACCATCTGGACCTGGGGCTTTAGAAGGTTTCAAACGAGAAACTGCAGCTCGTACTTCCTCACAAGTGATCGGGGAGTTTAGATTGGGGAAAGTATCAACAGGAAATTGCGGAAGCGCCGGATATTCCCAGGAAGAAGGAGTGGGATGTTCTTCAGACATAGGGGAAAGTGAAAGGGGGGGATCAGAATACAAATTTTCATAAAAGGATCTCATAGTATTTGAAATCTGCTGAGGATCAACAATCAAAGATCCATCTTTAAACTTTAGTGGGTGCACCAACATGGAAGGACGAGACCCTTTTAGGAGATTTGTCAGCATCTTGCCTGTCTTGTTGCCGAATTTATGGAAACGAAAATCGACTTTAAATTTGTACTTATCACCCATGGCATTTAAGAATTAATCGAAGTGTAATTTTTGAGTTTGATAAGAATGTTTATTAGCCGGGGTAGGAGTAGACTTATAGAGTTGAAAGGATTCGGTGAGGGCCTGCTGTACAGAAAGATAAGAGAGAGCATATTGTCGTCTCAGTGCGGACGTATAAGAGAGGATCTCACCTCGCAGTACTGTCTTGGACGCCTGCCAAAATAGGGAAGGATCAGCAATCGCGTGAAAATTATTGGAAAAAACATATTGATCCCAGGTTGAATGTAACATATCACAGAATTTCGAGGAATGGACTAAATGAGAAGGGAAACGCCAATGCGGGGGGGGGGGGGGGGGGGTTTACGATCGGGTTTAACTAAAAAAGAGAACCAAATTAAAGCGTGATCTGAAATAGCTATCGATTCAATATCTGCTTCTGTTACTTTAGGAAATAAATGGTGTGACAAGAAGGTGTAATCAATGCGTGAAAGCGTATTATGGGCAGCAGAAAGGCAAGTGTAATCTGTCGGTGGGGTGTAAAGCCCTCCAAACGTCAATAACCTGTAGAGACGTAGAAAAATGAGGAATACCTAATTTAAGTAGGTGAACTGCACCATTGTGGGCATTAGACCGGTCTAGGGAAGGTGAGGTAATAAGGTTGAAATCACCACATATTATTAAATTATCCTGAAGATGTGGGGATAAATTAGAAATCAACAACTGGAAAAAAGCTTTGTTATATAAATTGGGGGCATAAATATTAAAAAGAATAAATGAAATATTATACAAAGTAATCTCAACCAGAAGAAACCTACCAGAGGGGTCAGCGTCAGTTCGAACAACAGTAATGGGAATATGTCTTTTGGCCAAAATGACGACACCTCGTGCCTTGGAATTGTAGGGAGCAGCAGCTAATAAGGACCACTGAAGCATCTGAAGCTTAAGGGACTCTGAATGGGTTAAGTGGGATTCCTGAATAAAAACAATATCAATATCATGTTTGGATAAGTATTAAATAATTTTACGCCTCTTGGCAGGGGAGTTTATGCCCCCAACATTAAGAGAGCCTATTTTAAGTTCGGTCATGGAAAAAGACTCTTATGATATAAGACAACACTACTCAGCAGGAAGTCAGCAATCAATGTATTATAGGCAAAAGTAAGTGAAATGGGGAGAGGAAGGGGAGGGACATAGGAAAAATGGTAAACAATAACATAAGACAAAATATTCAACATGGCCATATAAAACAGCCTGAAATCCGGTGAGAAAAAAGAGGATAGTAACATATATAAACCAATCAAAATAACGGTGCAGCTCTCCGGTAGATACAGCTGCCAAATGGGAGTACCTAAAAAAAAAAGGGAAAAATAAAGGCTATCTAGAGAGACATGCAATACAGGACTAGTAGTGAAGTGTTAGAATTTTTGGAGTCCCCATTAACAGGGGAATTGAGAGACGAAAAGCACTGTGTGGTCAGAAATTAGAATGCAGAAAACATTACGTCATATAGAGAAATAGTTCCCAGACCAGGACGTAAAATAGGTGGGAAGCTAAAGAAAAAAGCATGGACTTAAGTCGTAGCAGAGGAGGCGGCAGGTCCCGAGTCCGCATGAGCATCAGATATATCTTCAGCCGCTTCAGCATCAAATTCCTGAATATAGAACATGGCATCATCCGGAAATGTGAAATCCACTGGGTCACCGTCACCATAAATGCGGAGTTTGGCAGGGTACATAAGAGTGAACTTACGTTTGGATTGAACTAATTTAGCACAAATCGGGTTAAAAGCCTTTCTGGCTTTCGTGAGCTCCACAGAAAAATCCTGAAATATAAATAAACGTGATTTTTCCCATAACACAAAACGTTGTTTGTGCGAAGCAGTCCAGAACGCCAATTTATGTAAATAGTTCAGGCAACGAAAGAGGACGACACGGGGGCGACCATCAGGGGTACGTGTGGGGGGGGGGGGGCACTCTGTGTACTCTCTCAATCACTAAATCTGTGCAAGCATCCGCAATGCCCAGAAGGGATGGAAGAGTGATCTGTACAAACTTAGCTAGATCAGGCCCTTTTATAATTTCAGGGAGGCCCACCAGACGTATATTGTTTCTGCGTGAGCGATTTTCTGCGTCTTCAAGGCGATTCCACAGATGATGGTTTTCTTTCTGTAAACGTATAATAGACCCCTGTGCAATAGCCATATCATGGCTAAGAGATCCAATTTGGTTATCATGGAGTGATACTTTATGAGACAGGTGTTGAATCTGCTGGGTGATATCTGCCACAGCTTTGGTGAGGAGGGGGCCCATAGTGCTATTTATTGCAGCCACAAGATCAGAATAAGTAATGGGGGTATCAGGAGGTTGACTGACCTGGGAAACAGCGTGAGAGACAGCCTGAGTGCGCGGGTTAACAGCCGTTTTCGTTGCTGAAGGAGATGCTGGAGGCGTAGTGATACCTGGTGCCATGTTAGTTTCAGCGCGTCTCTTCTCTTGCCGTGGCGGCTGGGGGAGTGAAGAGAGCTTTGTGGCGGCGCCCGGAGCTAAGAATCTGTCCATCTGACAGCGGGACAAGTCCGGAACACCTTGGAGCCTTATTGGAAGCCGCGGGTCGGCTGTTAGAAGTGGGGAGGCAGCGCGTCTACCGGAGCTGACAGGGAGACGTCCTCACAGCATACGAGCGCGGCCGGAAGTCCTCTGCCGCTCTCTTTATACAATATGTCTCACTGTCTGCTTTTAGCTGTGCAGCAGCGTTACGTCTGTCCTGCTCTGTCCCTGCTGCTGCAGCACATCTCTCTTTCCTAGAAGCTGGAGCACGTCAATACTTCAGATGCTACAGCAGCTCTCTCTTCCCTAGCTGCTGCTGCACCTCCCTCTGCCACTTCTGCTGTAGCACCACTCTCTGCCCTGGCTGCTGCAGCACTTCTCTCTACATTGATGCTGCAGCACCTCTCTCTGCCCCAGCTACTGCTGCAAAACATCTCTCTCTGCCCCAGCTGCTGCAACACCTCTCTCTACCCCTGCTGCTGCTGCAGCAGCACCTTCCTCTGCAGCAGCTGCTGCAGCACCTCTTTCTACCTCAGCTGCTGCAGCACCCCTCTCTGGCCCGGATGCTGCAGCACTTCTCTCTACATTGATGCTGCAGCACCTTTCTCTGCCCCAGCTGCTGCAGCAGCAGCACCTCACTCTGTCTATCAATCTACTGCAGTACTTCTCTCTGCTCCTCAAGCTGCTGCGGTTTGGATCTCTCTGCCCTTCAGGCTGCTGTGGCACAGCTCTCTCTGCCCCTCAGCCAATTCTGGGACATTATTTTCATTGAAGCAAAGTGGGACGATCAGGTTGAGGCATTTGTAGATTATAATATCTGGTGGGGTAAGTTTTGGGGCATTATTTTCATTCAGAGATTGGGGGGTTTATCAGGTTTGTGTGGGGTCAAATTTGGGGCTTTATTTTCATTAAGGAATTGGGGGCTTGTGAGGTCAGTACAGTCGGGGCATATATAGTGTTTTTAAATTATTTGAATGAAACTAGTAAATAGTTAGATACTACTACTTCCATAGCGGCTCTACATGGTGTAATGTGTATCAGGGTCTCAACCATAGTGTAACTGTAACATGTATAAGGGACTTTACTGTATGGCATAATATGTATAAGAGGTACTGCTGTGTTGTGTAGTGTGAATAACAGACACTACTGTTTGGTGTAATGTGAATTGGCACTATTCTGTGGCCACGCACCTTCCTAATAAAGCCATTATTTCTCTATCATGACCAGCTATTTATATAGTGCACATATATTCCGCAGCACTTACACACACACACACACACACACACACACACACACACACACACACACACACACACACACACACACACACACGTTAATTTGTTATGGGGCCAATTAACCTGCCAGTATATTTTTGAGAAACCCATGCAAACACTGGGAATATACAACCCCACACAGTTAGGGCAATGGTGGGAATCAAACTCATGACCTCAATGCTGTGAGGCAGTAATGCTAACCATTACACAGTCCGTACTGCCCTACTGTAATGCCCTATATTGTTGTTGCAAGCCTTTGGCACGCACTGACGCTATTTTAATCATGGGACACACCCAAAGGAAACTTTCACCCTGAGCTCCACAAGGTCTATAACTGGCCCTGTTCCCAATTTAGGATTTTTAAATATTTTTTTCTTTTCAAATGTAATATGCCACCACATGTTGGCTAGGCCCCCAATTCAGTACAGGGGAGGGGGGCACAAAAACATACTATTGCTCCGGACACCATGGCGCCTAAAGTAGCTACAAGTCTGGCTACAGTATGTGTAAGGAATGCTGTGTGTATGTATGTACAGTGCATCTGGAAAGTATTTACAGCGCTTCACTTTTTCCACATTTTGTTATGTTACAGCATTATTCAAAATGGAATCGATTCATTTATTACCTCAATATTCTACACACAATACCCCATAATGACAATGTAAAAAAAGGTTTGTTTGTTTTTTACATTTTTGCTAATTTATTAAAAATAAAAAACTAAGAAATCACATGTACATAAGTATTCACAGCCTTTGCTCAATACTTTGTTGATGCACCTTTGGCAGCAATTACAGCCGTAAGTCTTTTTGAATATGATGCCACAAGCTTGGCACACCTATCTTTGGGCAGTTTCACCAATTCCTCTTTACAGCACCTCTCAAGCTCCATCAGGTTGGATGGGAAGCGTGCGACGGTGCACAGCAATTTCCAGATCTCTCCAGAGATGTTCAATCGGATTCAAGTATGGGCTCTTGCTGGGGAACTCAAGGACATTCACAGAGTTGTCCTGAAGCCACTCCTTTGATATCTTGGCTGTGTGCTTAGGGTCGTTGTCCTGCTGAAAGATAAACCGTTGCCCCAGTCTGAGGTCAAGAGCGCTCTGGAGCAGGTTTTCATCCAGAATGTCTCTGTACATTGATGAATTCATCTTTCCCTCTATCCTGACTAGTCTCCCAGTTTCTGCCACTGAAAAACATCCCCACAGCATGATGCTGCCACCACCATGCTTCACTGTAGGGGTGGTATTGGCCTGGTGATGAGCAGTGCCTGGTTTCCTCCAAACATGACACCTGGCATTCACGCCAAAGAGCTCAATCTCAAGATATTTTTTTCTCATGGTCTGAGAGTCCTTCGGGTGCATTTTTGAAAACCCCAGGTGGGCTGTCATGTGCTTTTTACTAAGGAGTGGTTTCTGTCTGGCAACTCTACCATACAGGTCTGATTGGTAGATTGCTGCAGAGATGGTTTTCCTTCTGGAAGGTTCTCCTCTCTCCACAGAGGAATGCTGTAGCTCTGACAGAGTGACCATTGGGTTCTTGGTCACCTCCTTGACTAGGGCCCTTCTCCCTCGATCCCTCAGTTTAGACGGCCAGCCAGCTCTAGGAAAAGTCCTGGTGGTCTGAACTTCTTACGGATGATGGAGGCCACTGTGCTCATTGGGACCTTCAAAGCAGCAGATATTTTTCTGTACCCTTCCCCAGATTTTTTCTTCAAGATAATCCTGTCTCGGAGTTCTACAGACAATTCCTTTGACTTCATGCTTGATTTGTGCTCAGATATGCACTGTCAAGTGTGGGACCTTATATAGACAGGTGTGTGCCTTTCCAAATCATGTCCAATCAACTAAATTTACCACAGGTGGACTCCAATTAAGCTGCAAGAACATCTCAAGGATGATCAGTGGAAACAGGATGCACCTGAGCTCAATTTTGAGCTTCATGGCAAAGCCTGTAAATACTTATGTACATGTGATTTCTTAGTTTTTTATTTTTAATATATTAGCAAAAATCTCAAAAAAATATTTTTTCACGTTGTCATTATGGGATATTGGCCCTCATTCCGAGTTGTTCGCTCGCAAGCTGCTTTTGGCAGCTTTGCACACGCTAAGCTGCCGCCTACTGGGAGTGAATCTTTGCATAGTAAAATTGCGAACGAAAGATTAGCAAAATTGCGAATAGACACTTCTTAGCAGTTTCTGAGTAGATCCAGACTTACTCGGCATCTGCGATCAGTTCAGTGCTTGTCGTTCCTGGTTTGACGTCACAAACACACCCAGCGTTCGCCCAGACACTCCTCCGTTTCTCCAGCCACACATGGGACCCCTTTCAGTGCGTGGTTCGGGGTTTTCAGTTTGTTGTTTTGCCAAGTACGTGGATTACAAGCTCAGAAGAGGACCGATCTACACTGGATTTTTGTGAGTATAATTTGATTCACAGGTACCCCATGGATTCTACTTGGAGAAGTGGACCGACCCTCATGTGAACATAGGTAAGTATGTGTAAATGTAGGTGTGCATGTATGTAATAAAGTTTTACTTTCAAGGTGTGTGAGTTCTGTTTTTATTTGGGTATTTATTTTGTAGTAGTACTACAGGTACCAGCGGGCCCGTTTCCCCCCCGCATGCTGATACTTGTGGTTCTCCAAGTACCAGCTTGCGGGGGAGGCTTGCTGGGACTTGTAGTACTGCTACAAAAAACAATATTCTTTTTTGTACACATGGCTATCAGCCCCCCATCTGCAGCCCTTGGATGGGGGGGGGGGGACAGCCTCGGGCTTCACCCCTGGCCCTTGGGTGGCTGGAGGGGGGAACCCCTTGATTTAAGGGGTCCCCATTCCTCCAGGGTACCCCGGCCAGGGGTGACTGGTTAGTGATTTAATGCCAGGGCTGCAGTGGCTGTGGCATTATCTCCCTGACTAGTGGAGCCCGGTGCTGGTCTTAAAAATATGGGGGACCCCTACGCTTTTTGTCCCCCGTATTTTTGGCACCAGGACCAGGCGCAGAGCCCGGTGCAGGTTGTTCAAATATGGGGGAACCCCTGTCAATTTCCCCCCCATATTTTTGCAACCAGGACCGGCTCAAAGAGCCCGAGGCTGGTTTTGCTTAGGAGGGGGGACCCCACGCAATTTTTTTTTTGAATTTGAACACTTTCATTTTTTTTTAGGGTGCACAATGAAGCCCAGCACGGATCTCACAGATCCGGCCGGGATTCCTTGTGTTTTGTCAGGCAGTGTTTTACTCATCACTCCCGTAAAACACTGCCTGACATTACGAATCACATCGACATCGGAAAAGACGAATGTTGCAAACTCGGCAGATTAGTAAATGACCGTATCCGGATTCAAAAAGTTGCAGTAAAATGCACCCGATACCATTCGAGTTCAAACACCCTTAAAAACGGCAAAAACACGAATATTAGTAAATATACCCCATTGTATGGGATGTAGC